>NC_084563.2:2142098-2294598 GCF_033978685.3 Nerophis lumbriciformis
TCAACATATGCTTCTTCCACGGCCTCATATTTACCTGCTGCAATGTAATATCACGTCGCACCTCCCCGACTATTATTAGCTATTATTATCTTCGTGATGGCTGGCTTTTTTCTGCATCTGCTCGTTAAGAATCTAACGCACTAAAAATACTATTGTACGCCAAGGACGGAGAAAACAATAACACAATACATGGCTAAGTAGGATGCTGATGAATTCACGGCGAACAACATCAGACATTTGTGATTCTTTATCTTCTTGTATCAACAACTCCTCATATTCACACGCTGGAATGTCATATTTTAGTTTTTTAATATCCTGTAAACATGTTGCATCTCTCTGACGATTATTGTTTGTTATTATCTTTGCTGGATTTTCTAAATATCAGCGCATTAAGCGTCTACTGAAAAATATGTTTTTATTGTGTGAGCCAAGGATGGGGAAAAAGACACAGATCAACGTTGTAAATGTGTTAAACAGGAAAAGAACATCCTAAAATAGTATTTTATGTCATAATGTAGTGGACGTTTTCTAATAAAGTGTCAAACAAAATGTTCTGTTTTACATTTCTCTTTAGGAAGAGGGCAGATGGCACAACAAAAGCGTTTTAGACAATGGTGCACTGTTAACTGGAATGAAGAAGTCAAGCAACGAGAAGGGAAAAGAGACGGACATACAAAGGTACATCCATGTTTTCCGTCACAATAAAAATAACTAACTAGAAAATTTGTGCTATCTTTGCCCTGGACCTCTGGAAGCAGAGTGTCGGAATCTGCGAGTTGTAGGTGTAACTGTACAAAATGAGCTACAGAGCTGGCTTAAAATGTTAGCATGCGCACATCAAAACGCTAATGCTTAGCATGTGTGCTAACGATGGCATGCTAACAGTTAGCATGTCTCACATGTCAAGTAAAAATAAGCAAAAACAGCTAGCGTGCTAATAATAGCTTGCGAGCATGCTAACAGTTAACAAGTGCCACGCACCAAGTTGTATGACTCTGGAGTAAACGATTGCAAATTTTAGCGCAAAAGGTAATCATGCTGATGTTAGCATGCTAGCAAGCTAACCGTAGCATGCTATCAGTTAGCATGTGGCAAATACCAAGTAATACGATTAGAAGGTGTATGGTTGTCCAGAGGAAAAAAATGTTAAGTTAGCTAAAAAGTCAGCATGTTAATGTTAATATGCTAGCATGCTAAAATTAGCAAGCTAGCAGTTAACACGTGTCACATACCAAGTTATATAACTCTAAGGTAAACAAGTAGCTCAAAAAGCTAGCACTTTAATGTTAGTATGCCCGGCATGCTAAGGTAATCATGCTAACAGTTATATGACTGTAAGGTGTATGGCTGCGGAATTAGATTAAAAAAAAGTGTAACACTTGAAAAATGTTAGCGTGCTAGCATGCTAACGTGATCACACTAACAGTTAACACGTGTCACATTCCAAGTTATAGGCGTATGGCTGCGGAATTAGAGGAAAAATGGCAATATTAGCTGGAAAAGTTGCCAAGCTAATGTTAGCATACTAGCATGCCAACGACAAAAAGAAGAAGCTAGCACATCACTGGCTAAGACGAAATACCAACAATGCAGTATTTGTTGGTGTAGACATAGAGAGTAGCAAAAATGCTAGCATACCATTTTATCTTTCCGTGAATAGCGTCGCCATGGTAACACAAAATGTTCCCAATTTAAAATACGCCCGTCGGCGCAAGCGAGACCTTTCCGAGGGTATGACATATGTGGGGGGTTGTTTTCCGATCCGTCTCATATTAATCGTAAGAGAAACGTGCGGAACTACAATAATAAAGTTGAAGTATGAGCAATAATATTATGGGCCTGCTTGCATTGTAGCAGGCCCATAATATGAAAAAGGGCAATATTAGCTGGGAAAGTTGCCATGCTAAAGTTAGCATACTAGCATGCTCACGATGAGAAGCTAGCACATGACTGAGTAAGACGAAATACCAAAAATGCAGTATTTGTTGGTGTAGACGTAGAAAGTAGCAAAAAAGCTAGCATACAATTTTTTTTTCTGTGAATAGCGTCGCCATGGTAACACAACAATTTTCAAATTTAAAATACGCCCGTCGGCACAAGGGAGACCTTTCCGACGGTATGACATATGTGGGGGTTTGTTTTCCGATCCGTCTCGTATTAATCGTAAAAGAAATGTGCGGAACTATAACAATAAAGTTGAAGTATGAGCAATAATATTATGGGCCTGCTTGCATTGCAGCAGGCCCATAATATGAAAAAGGGCAATATTAGCTGGGAAAGTTGCCATGCTAAAGTTAGCATACTAGCATGCTCACGATAAGAAGCTAGCACATGACTGAGTAAGACGAAATACCAAAAATGCAGTATTTGTTGGTGTAGACGTAGAAAGTAGCAAAAAAGCTAGCATACAATTTTTTTTTCTGTGAATAGCGTCGCCATGGTAACACAAAATGTTCCCAATTTAAAATACGCCCGTTGGCGCAAGCGAGACCTTTCCGAGGGTATGACATATGTGGGGGGTTGTTTTCCGATCCGTCTCGTATTAATCGTTAGAGAAACGTGCGGAACTACAATAATAAAGTTGAAGTATGAGCAATAATATTATGGGCCTGCTTGCATTGCAGCTGGCCCATAATATGAAAAAGGGCAATATTAGCTGGGAAAGTTGCCATGCTAAAGTTAGCATACTAGCATGCTCACGATGAGTAAGACGAAATACCAAAAATGCAGTATTTGTTGGTGTAGACATAGAAAGTAGCAAAAAAGCTAGCATACAATTTTTTTTTCTGTGAATACTGTCACCATGGTAACACAACATTTTTAAAATTTAAAATACGCCCGTCGGCACAAGCGAGACCTTTCCGAGGGTATGACATATGTGGGGGTTTGTTTTCCGATCCGTCTCGTATTAATCGTAAGAGAAACGTGCGGAACTACAATAATAAAGTTGAAGTATGAGCAATAATATTATGGGCCTGCTTGCATTGCAGCTGGCCCATAATATGAAAAAGGGCAATATTAGCTGGGAAAGTTGCCATGCTAAAGTTAGCATACTAGCATGCTCACGATGAGTAAGACGAAATACCAAAAATGCAGTATTTGTTGGTGTAGACATAGAAAGTAGCAAAAAAGCTAGCATACAATTTTTTTTTCTGTGAATACTGTCACCATGGTAACACAACATTTTTAAAATTTAAAATACGCCCGTCGGCACAAGCGAGACCTTTCCGAGGGTATGACATATGTGGGGGTTTGTTTTCCGATCCGTCTCGTATTAATCGTAAGAGAAACGTGCGGAACTACAATAATAAAGTTGAAGTATGAGCAATAATATTATGGGCCTGCTTGCATTGTAGCAGGCCCATAATATCTTTTATTTTTTTAATTTTAAAAATAATAATAATGCAGAGTGTATACGTATGGATAAATAAAATGATGATGACTTAAATTAGACATTGTAATTCTTTATTTCCTCATATTTACATGCTGAAATGTTAGCATGCTAGCAAGCTAACCATAGCATGCTATCAGTTAGCATGTGGCAAATACCAAGTAATATGACTGGAAGGTGTATGGCTGTCCAGAGGAAAAAAATGTTAAGTTAGCTAGCATACCAATTTTTTTTTCCGTGAATAGCGTCGCCATGGTAACACAAAATGTTCCCAATTTAAAATACGCCCGTCGGCGCAAGCGAGACCTTTCCGAGGGTATGACATATGTGGGGGGTTGTTGGCCGATCCGTCTCGTATTAATCGTAAGAGAAACGTGCGGAACTACAATAATAAAGTTGAAGTATGAGCAATAATATTATGGGCCTGCTTGCATTGCAGCAGGCCCATAATATATATATATATATTTATTTATTTTAAATAATAATGCAGGGTGTATACGTATGGATAAATAAAATGATGATGACTTAAATTAGACATTGTAATTCTTTATTTTCTTGAAGTATGAGCAATAATATTATGGGCCTGCTTGCATTGCAGCAGGCCCATAATATATATATATATATATATATATATATATATATATATATATATATATATATATATATATATATATATATATATATATATATTTTTTTTTAATAATAATGCAGGGTGTATACGTATGGATAAATAAAATGATGATGACTTAAATTAGACATTGTAATTCTCTATTTTCTTGAAGTATGAGCAATAATATTATGGGTCTGCTTGCATTTCAGCAGGCCCATAATATATATATATATATTTATTTATTTATTTTTAAATAGTAATGCAGGGTGTATACGTATGGATAAATAAAATGATGATGACTTAAATTAGACATTGTAATTCTTTATTTTCTTGAAGTATGAGCAATAATATTATGGGCCTGCTTGCATTGCAGCAGGCCCATAATATATATATATATATATTTTTTTTTTAAATAATAATGCAGGGTGTATACGTATGGATAAATAAAATGATGATGACTTAAATTAGACATTGTAATTCTTTATTTTCTTGAAGTATGAGCGATAATATTATGGGCCTGCTTGCATTGCAGCAGGCCCATAATTTTTTTTTTTTTTTTTTTTTTTTTTTTTTTAAATAAAAATGGAGGGTCTATACGTATGGATAAATAAAATGATGATGACTTAAATTAGACATTGTAATTCTTTATTTCCTCATATTTACATGCTGAAATGTGGTGTATTTGGTTTGTAATATGCTGTAAACACTCTGGGACTAATCTGAGTTATTATTATCATGGCCGGCAGCGCGTAAAGAATGGTAGGTGCCAAAAAAAAGTGAGGAAATAATGACTTTTATTCCCGCTTCTATTCCTGCCGACCATTGTGGTAAAAAAAAAAAAAGGAAATATGAATTACGTCCGTTGAATTATAAAAATATTCATGTTTCTGGGCAGTCAATTAACATGACGACTTGGAAATAGTAACCGACGCTCCTCCCTCCCGTCCAGCGGCGCTTCCGTCCGTCGGCGGCGGCAGACGAATGGGCCGGCAGTGCGGACCGCTAATCACCGCCGGGCCGCCGAGTTCACGCCGTCTTAATTAGTTTGCGCTGCGCGCGTAATTATTCCTGCATTTTTAAATTCACTTTAGGCGCCGCCCGCCTGCTTCGAGAAGGACGCGAGGATGTCCTGCCGTCACGTTCGCCGCGCCTGATCACACCTCGTCGTCCTTAGAAAAAGTTCAAAAAAACGGACTTGCTTCAGCATCACAATTCTTGTGCTGTAGTTGTAGGAGATGTCTCAAAACGTCATCAGAAGTCCCAACAAAACCTAAAAATGGAAGAAAATGCATATTTTACGAAAAAAATCTTTTGCAAAAATGTCGTAAGGGGGGACCCTTACAAAAAATTCAAAAAAACGGACTTGCTTCAGCAGCACATTTCTTGTGCTGTAATTGTAGGAGATGTCTCAAAACGTCATCAGTAGTCCAAACAAAACCTGAAAATGGAAGAAAATGCATATTTTACGAAAAATTTTTTTTGTTAAAATGTCGTAAGAGGGGACCCTTACAAAAAAATTCAAAAAAACGGACTTGCTTCAGCAGCACAATTCTTGTGCTGTAGTTGTAGGAGATGTCTCAAACCGTCATCAGGAGTCCCAACAAAACCTAAAAATGGAAGAAAATGCATATTTTACGAAAAAATAATTTTGCAAAAATGTCGTAAGGGGGGAGGGACCCTTACAAAAAGTTCAAAAAAACGGACTTGCTTCAGCAGCCCAATTCTGGTGCTATAGTTGTCGGAGATGTCTCAAAACGTCATCAGGAGTCCAAACAAAATCTGAAAATGGAAGAAAATGCATATTTTACGAAAAACATGTTTTGCTAAAATGTCGTAAGGGGGGACACTTGCAAAAAATTAAAAAAAAACGGACTTGCTTCAGCAGCACAATTCTGTGCTGTAGATGTAGATGTCTCAAAACGTCATCAGGAGTCCCAACAAAACCTAAAAATGGAAGAAAATGCATATTTTACGAAAAAATTATTTTGCTAAAATGTCGTAAGGGGGGATCCTTACAAAAAATTTAAAAAAAACGGACTTGCTTCAGCAGCCCAATTCTGGTGCTGTAGTTGTAGATGTCTCAAAACGTCATCAGGAGTCCCAACAAAACCTGAAAATGGAAGAAAATGCATATTTTACGAAAACATTTTTTTGCTAAAATGTCGTAAGGGGGGACCCTTACAAAAAATTCAAAAAAACGGACTTACTTCAGCAGCAGATTTCTTGTGCTGTAATTGTAGGAGATGTCTCAAACCGTCATCAGGAGTCCCAACAAAACCTGAAAATGGAAGAAAATGCATATTTTACGAAAACATTTTTTTTGCAAAAATGTCGTAAGGGGGGACCCTTACAAAAAATTCAAGAAAACGGACTTGCTTCAGCAGCACATTTCTTGTGCTGTAATTGTAGGAGATGTCTCAAAACGTCATCAGGAGTCCAAACAAAACCTGAAAATGGAAGAAAATGCATATTTTACAAAAAACATGTTTTGCTAAAATGTCGTAAGGGGGGACACTTGCAAAAAATTAAAAAAAAACGGACTTGCTTCAGCAGCACAATTCTGGTGCTGTAGATGTAGATGTCTCAAAACGTCACCAGGAGTCCCAACAAAACCTAAAAATGGAAGAAAATGCATATTTTACGAAATACATTTTTTGCAAAAATGTCGTAAGGGGGGACCCTTACAAAAAATTCAAAAAAACGGACTTACTTCAGCAGCACATTTCTAGTGCTGTAGTTGTAGATGTCTCAAAACGTCATCAGGAGTCCCAACAAAACCTAAAAATGGAAGAAAATGCATATTTTACGAAAAAAATTTTTTGCAAAAATGTCGTAAGGGGGGACCCTTACAAAAAATTCAAAAAAACGGACTTGCTTCAGCAGCACAATTCTTGTGCTGTAGTTGTAGGAGATGTCTCAAACCGTCATCAGGAGTCCCAACAAAACCTAAAAATTGAAGAAAATGCATATTTTACGAAAAAATAATTTTGCTAAAATGTCGTAAGGGGGGACCCTTGCAAAAAATTCAAAAAAACGTACTTGCTTCAGCAGCACATTTCTTGTGCTGTAATTGTAGGAGATGTCTCAAAACGTCATCAGGAGTCCAAACAAAACCTGAAAATGGAAGAAAATGCATATTTTACGAAAAAATTTTTTTGCAAAAATGTCGTAAGGGGGGAACCTTACAAAAAATTCAAAAAAACGGACTTGCTTCAGCAGCCCAATTCTTGTGCTGTAGTTGTAGGAGATGTCTCAAACCGTCATCAGTAGTCCAAACAAAACTTAAAAATGGAAGAAAATGCATATTTTACGAAAAAATTATTTTGCAAAAATGTCGTAAGGGGGGACCCTTACAAAAAGTTCAAAAAAACGGACTTGCTTCAGCAGCACAATTCTTGTGCTGTAGTTGTAGGAGATGTCTCAAAACGTCATCAGGAGTCCCAACAAAACCTGAAAATGGAAGAAAATGCATATTTTACGAAAAAATAATTTTGCTAAAATGTCGTAAGGGGGGACCCTTACAAAAAATTTAAAAAAACGGACTTATTTCAGCAGCACAATTCTTGTGCTGTAAATGTAGGAGATGTCTCAAAACGTCATCAGGAGTCCAAACAAAACCTGAAAATGGAAGAAAATGCATATTTTACATAAACATTTTTTTGCAAAAATGTCGTAAGGGGGGACCCTTACAAAGAATTGAAAAAAACGGACTTGCTTCAGCAGCACAATTCTTGTGCTGTAGTTGTAGGAGATGTCTCAAACCGTCATCAGGAGTCCAAACAAAACCTGAAAATGGAAGAAAATGCATATTCTACGAAAAACTTTTTTTTTGCTAAAATGTCGTAAGGGGGGACCGTTACAAAAAATTCAAAAAAACGGACTTACTTCAGCAGCACATTTCTTGTGCTGTAATTGTAGGAGATGTCTCAAAACGTCATCAGGAGTCCCAACAAAACCTGAAAATGGAAGAAAATGCATATTTTACGAAAACAATTTTTTGCAAAAATGTCATAAGGGGGGACCCTTACAAAAAATTGAAAAAAAACGGACTTGCTTCAGCAGCACAATTCTTGTGCTGTAGTTGTAGGAGATGTCTCAAACCGTCATCAGGAGTCCCAACAAAACCTAAAAATGGAAGAAAATGCATATTTTACGAAAAAATTATTTTGCTAAAATGTCGTAAGGGGGGACCCTTACAAAAAAATTCAAAAAAACGGACTTGCTTCAGCAGCACATTTCTTGTTCTGTAATTGTAGGAGATGTCTCAAAACGTCATCAGGAGTCCCAACATAACCTGAAAATGGAAGAAAATGCATATTTTACGAAAAAATTATTTTGCTAAAATGTCGTAAGGGGGGACCCTTACAAAAAATTAAAAAAAACTCACTTACTTCAGCAGCACATTTCTTGTGCTGTAGTTGTAGGCGATGTCTCAAACCGTCATCAGGAGTCCCAACAAAACCTGAAAATGGAAGAAAATGCATATTTTACGAAAACTATTTTTTGCAAAAATGTCGTAAGGGGGGACCCTTACAAAAAATTCAAAAAAACGGACTTGCTTCAGCAGCACATTTCTTGTGCTGTAATTGTAGGAGATGTCTCAAAACGTCATCAGGAGTCCAAACAAAACCTGAAAATGGAAGAAAAGGCATATTTTACGAAAAAAAATTTTTGCAAAAATGTCGTAAGGGGGGAACCTTACAAAAAATTCAAAAAAACGGACTTGCTTCAGCAGCACAATTCTGGTGCTGTAGTTGTAGGAGATGTCTCAAAACGTCATCAGGAGTCCCAACAAAACCTGAAAATGGAAGAAAATGCATATTTTACGAAAAACATTTTTTGCTAAAATGTCGTAAGGGGGGACCCTTACAAAAAATTCAAAAAAACGGACTTGCTTCAGCAGCACATTTCTTGTGCTGTAGTTGTAGGAGATGTCTCAAAACGTCATCAGGAGTCCCAACAAAACCTAAAAATGGAAGAAAATGCATATTTTACGAAAAAATAATTTTGCTAAAATGTCGTAAGGGGGGACCCTTACAAAAAATTCAAAAAAACGGACTTGTTTCAGCAGCACATTTATTGTGCTGTAGTTGTAGGAGATGTCTCAAACCGTCATCAGGAGTCCAAACAAAACCTGAAAATGGAAGAAAATGCATATTTTACGAAAACATTTTTTTGCAAAAATGTCGTAAGGGGGGATCCTTACAAAAAAATTCTAAAAAACGGACTTGCTTCAGCAGCCCAATTCTGGTGCTGTAGTTGTAGATGTCTCAAAACGTCATCAGGAGTCCCAACAAAACCTGAAAATGGAAGAAAATGCATATTTTACGAAATACATTTTTTGCAAAAATGTCGTAAGGGGGGACCCTTACAAAAAATTCAAAAAAACGGACTTGCTTCAGCAGCACAATTCTAGTGCTGTAGTTGTAGATGTCTCAAAACGTCATCAGGAGTCCCAACAAAACCTAAAAATGGAAGAAAATGCATATTTTACGAAAACATTTTTTTGAAAAAATGTCGTAAGGGGGGACCCTTACAAAAAATTTAAAAAAACGGACTTGCTTCAGCAGGACAATTCTTGTGCTGTAGTTGTAGGAGATGTCTAAAAACGTCATCAGGAGTCCAAACAAACCCTAAAAATGGAAGAAAATGCATATTTTACGAAAAAATAATTTTGCTAAAATGTCGTAAGGGGGGACCCTTACAAAAAGTTTTAAAAAAACGGACTTGCTTCAGCAGCACAATTCTGGTGCTATAGTTGTCGGAGATGTCTCAAAACGTCATCAGGAGTCCCAACAAAACCTGAAAATGGAAGAAAATGCATATTTTACGAAAAAATAATTTTGCTAAAATGTCGTAAGGGGGGACCCTTACAAAAAATTCAAAAAAACGGACTTACTTCAACAGCACATTTCTTGTGCTGTAGTTGTAGGAGATGTCTCAAAACGTCATCAGGAGTCCCAACAAAACCTGAAAATGGAACAAAATGCATATTTTACGTAAAAAATGTTTTGCTAAAATGTCGTAAGGGGGGACCCTTACAAAAAATTCAAAAAAACGGACTTACTTCAGCAGCACATTTCTTGTGCTGTAATTGTAGGAGATGTCTCAAAACGTCATCAGGAGTCCAAACAAACCCTAAAAATGGAAGAAAATGCATATTTTACGAAAAAATAATTTTGCTAAAATGTCGTAAGGGGGGACCCTTACAAAAAGTTCAAAAAAATGGACTTGCTTCAGCAGCACAATTCTGGTGCTATAGTTGTCGGAGATGTCTCAAAACGTCATCAGGAGTCCCAACAAAACCTGAAAATGGAAGAAAATGCATATTTTACGAAAAAATAATTTTGCTAAAATGTCGTAAGGGGGGACCCTTACAAAAAATTCAAAAAAACGGACTTACTTCAACAGCACATTTCTTGTGCTGTAGTTGTAGGAGATGTCTCAAAACGTCATCAGGAGTCCCAACAAAACCTGAAAATGGAAGAAAATGCATATTTTACGAAAACAATTTTTTGCAAAAATGTCGTAAGGGGGGACCCTTACAAAAAATTCAAAAAAACGGACTTGCTTCAGCAGCACAATTCTGGTGCTGTAGTTGTAGATGTCTCAAACCGTCATCAGGAGTCCAAACAAACCCTAAAAATGGAAGAAAATGCATATTTTACGAAAAAATAATTTTGCTAAAATGTCGTAAGGGGCCCTTACAAAAAGTAAAAAAAAAACGGACTTGCTTCAGCAGCACAATTCTGGTGCTATAGTTGTCGGAGATGTCTCAAAACGTCATCAGGAGTCCCAACAAAACCTGAAAATGGAAGAAAATGCATATTTTACGAAAAAATTTTTTTTTGCTAAAATGTCGTAAGGGGGGACCCTTACAAAAAATTCAAAAAAACGGACTTACTTCAACAGCACATTTCTTGTGCTGTAGTTGTAGGAGATGTCTCAAAACGTCATCAGGAGTCCCAACAAAACCTGAAAATGGAACAAAATGCATATTTTACGTAAAAAATGTTTTGCTAAAATGTCGTAAGGGGGGACCCTTACAAAAAATTCAAAAAAACGGACTTACTTCAGCAGCACATTTCTTGTGCTGTAATTGTAGGAGATGTCTCAAAACGTCATCAGGAGTCCAAACAAACCCTAAAAATGGAAGAAAATGCATATTTTACGAAAAAATAATTTTGCTAAAATGTCGTAAGGGGGGACCCTTACAAAAAGTTCAAAATAACGGACTTGCTTCAGCAGCACAATTCTGGTGCTGTAGTTGTAGGAGATGTCTCAAAACGTCATCAGGAGTCCCAACAAAACCTAAAAATGGAAGAAAATGCATATTTTACGAAAAAATTATTTTGCAAAAATGTCGTAAGGGGGGACCCTTACAAAAAAATTCAAAAAAACGGACTTACTTCAGCAGCAGATTTCTTGTGCTGTAATAGTAGGAGATGTCTCAAAACGTCATCAGGAGTCCCAACAAAACCTAAAAATGGAAGAAAATGCATATTTTACGAAAACAATTTTTTTTGCTGAAATGTCGTAAGGGGGGACCCTTACAAAAAATTCAAAAAATCGGACTTACTTCAGCAGCACAATTCTTGTGCTGTAGTTGTCGGAGATGTCTCAAAACGTCATCAGGAGTCCCAACAAAACCTGAAAATGGAAGAAAATGCATATTTTATGAAAACATTTTTTTGCTAAAATGTCGTAAGGGGGGACCCTTACAAAAAATTTTTTTAAAACGGACTTACTTCAGCAGCACATTTCTTGTGCTGTAATTGTAGGAGATGTCTCAAAACGTCATCAGGAGTCCAAACAAAACCTAAAAATGGAAGAAAATCCATATTTTACGAAAAAAAAATGTTTGCAAAAATGTCGTAAGGGGGCACCCTTACAAAAAAATTCGAAAAAACGGACTTGCTTCAGCAGCACAATTCTGGTGCTGTAGTTGTAGATGTCTCAAAATGTCATCAGGAGTCCCAACAAAACCTAAAAATGGAACAAAATGCATATTTTATGAAAAAATAATTTTGCTAAAATGTCGTAAGGGGGGACCCTTTCAAAAAGTTCAAAATAACGGACTTGTTTCAGCAGCACAATTCTGGTGCTGTAGTTGTAGGAGATGTCTCAAAACGTCATCAGGAGTCCCAACAAAACCTAAAAATGGAAGAAAATGCATATTTTACGAAAAAATTATTTTGCAAAAATGTCGTAAGGGGGGACCCTTACAAAAAAATTCAAAAAAACGGACTTACTTCAGCAGCAGATTTCTTGTGCTGTAATAGTAGGAGATGTCTCAAAACGTCATCAGGAGTCCCAACAAAACCTAAAAATGGAAGAAAATGCATATTTTACGAAAACAATTTTTTTTGCTGAAATGTCGTAAGGGGGGACCCTTACAAAAAATTCAAAAAAACGGACTTGCTTCAGCAGCACAATTATGGTGCTGTAGTTGTAGATGTCTCAAAACGTCATCAGGAGTCCAAACAAAACCTGAAAATGGAAGAAAATGCATATTTTACGAAAACAATTTTTTGCAAAAATGTCGTAAGGGGGGACCCTTACAAAAAATTCAAAAAAACGGACTTGCTTCAGCAGCACAATTCTTGTGCTGTAGTTGTAGATGTCTCAAACCGTCATCAGGAGTCCCAACAAAACCAAAAAATGGAAGAAAATGCATATTTTACGAAAAAATAATTTTGCTAAAATGTCGTAAGGGGGGACCCTACAAAAAGTTCAAAAAAACGGACTTGCTTCAGCAGCCCAATTCTGGTGCTATAGTTGTTGGAGATGTCTCAAAACGTCATCAGGAGTCCAAACAAAACCTGAAAATGGAAGAAAATGCATATTTTACGAAAACAATTTTTTGCAAAAATGTCGTAAGGGGGGACCCTTACAAAAAAATTCAAAAAAACGGACTTACTTCAGCAGCAGATTTCTTGTGCTGTAATAGTAGGAGATGTCTCAAAACGTCATCAGGAGTCCCAACAAAACCTAAAAATGGAAGAAAATGCATATTTTACGAAAACAATTTTTTTTGCTGAAATGTCGTAAGGGGGGACCCTTACAAAAAATTCAAAAAAACGGACTTGCTTCAGCAGCACAATTATGGTGCTGTAGTTGTAGATGTCTCAAAACGTCATCAGGAGTCCAAACAAAACCTGAAAATGGAAGAAAATGCATATTTTACGAAAACAATTTTTTGCAAAAATGTCGTAAGGGGGGACCCTTACAAAAAATTCAAAAAAACGGACTTGCTTCAGCAGCACAATTCTTGTGCTGTAGTTGTAGATGTCTCAAACCGTCATCAGGAGTCCCAACAAAACCAAAAAATGGAAGAAAATGCATATTTTACGAAAAAATAATTTTGCTAAAATGTCGTAAGGGGGGACCCTACAAAAAGTTCAAAAAAACGGACTTGCTTCAGCAGCCCAATTCTGGTGCTATAGTTGTCGGAGATGTCTCAAAACGTCATCAGGAGTCCCAACAAAACCTGAAAATGGAAGAAAATGCATATTTTGCGAAAAACATTTTTTGCTAAAATGTTGTAAGGGGGGACCCTTACAAAAAATTCAAACAAACGGACTTGCTTCAGCAGCACAATTCTGCTGCTGTAGTTGTAGATGTCTCAAAACGTCATCAGGAGTCCCAACAAAACCAGAAAATGAAAGAAAATGCATATTTTACGAAAAAAATTTTTTGCAAAAATGTCGTAAGGGGGGACCCTCACAAAAAATTCAAAAAAACGGACTTACTTCAGCAGCACATTTCTTGAAATGTCTCAAAACGTCATCAGGAGTCCAAACAAAACCTGAAAATGAAAGAAAATGCATATTTTACGAAAAAAAAAAAAGTTGTTAAAATGTCGTAAGGGGGGACCCTTACAAAAAATTCCAAAAAACGGACTTACTTCAGGAGCACATTTCTTGTGCTGTAATTGTAGGAGATGTCTCAAAACGCCATCAGGAGTCCCAACAAAACCTGAAAATGGAAGAAAATGCATATTGTACGAAAAAATAATTTTGCTAAAATGTCGTAAGGGGGGACCCTTACAAAAAGTTAAAAAAAACGGACTTGCTTCAGCAGCACAATTCTGGTGCTATAGTTGTCGGAGATGTCTCAAAACGTCATCAGGAGTCCCAACAAAACCTGAAAATGGAAGAAAATGCATATTTTACGAAAAAATAATTTTGCTAAAATGTCGTAAGGGGGGACCCTTACAAAAAATTCAAAAAAACGGACTTGCTTCAGCAGCACAATTCTGGTGCTGTAGTTGTAGATGTCTCAAACCGTCATCAGGAGTCCAAACAAAACATGAAAATGGAAGAAAATGCATATTTTACGAAAACTATTTTTTGCAAAAATGTCGTAACCCTAACCCTAACCCTAACCCTAACCCTAACCCTAACCCTAACCCTAACCCTAACCCTAACCCTAACCCTTACAAAAAATTCAAAAAAACGGACTTGCTTCAGCAGCACATTTCTTGTGCTGTAATTGTAGGAGATGTCTCAAAACGTCATCAGGAGTCCAAACAAAACCTGAAAATGGAAGAAAATGCATATTTTACGAAAAAATAATTTTGCTAAAATGTCGTAAGGGGGGACCCTTACAAAAAATTCAAAAAAACGGACTTACTTCAACAGCACATTTCTTGTGCTGTAGTTGTAGGAGATGTCTCAAAACGTCATCAGGAGTCCCAACAAAACCTGAAAATGGAACAAAATGCATATTTTACGTAAAAAATGTTTTGCTAAAATGTCGTAAGGGGGGACCCTTACAAAAAATTCAAAAAAACGGACTTACTTCAGCAGCACATTTCTTGTGCTGTAATTGTAGGAGATGTCTCAAACCGTCATCAGGAGTCCCAACAAAACCTGAAAATGGAAGAAAATGCATATTTTACGAAAACTATTTTTTGCAAAAATGTCGTAAGGGGGGACCCTTACAAAAAATTCAAAAAAACGGACTTGCTTCAGCAGCACATTTCTTGTGCTGTAATTGTAGGAGATGTCTCAAAACGTCATCAGGAGTCCAAACAAAACCTGAAAATGGAAGAAAATGCATATTTTACGAAAACTATGTTTTGCAAAAATGTCGTAAGGGGGGACCCTTACAAAAAATTCAAAAAAACGGACTTGCTTCAGCAGCACATTTCTTGTGCTGTAATTGTAGGAGATGTCTCAAAACGTCATCAGGAGTCCCAACAAAACCTGAAAATGGAAGAAAATGCTTATTTTACGAAAAAAATTTTTTGCAAAAATGTCGTAAGGGGGGACCTTACAAAAAATTCAAAAAAACGGTTTTGCTTCAGCAGCACAATTCTGGTGCTGTAGTTGTAGATGTCTCAAACCGTCATCAGGAGTCCAAACAAAACATGAAAATGGAAGAAAATGCATATTTTACGAAAACAATTTTTTGCAAAAATGTCGTAACCCTAACCCTAACCCTAACCCTTACAAAAAAATTCAAAAAAACGGACTTGCTTCAGCAGCACATTTCTTGTGCTGTAATTGTAGGAGATGTCTCAAAACGTCATCAGGAGTCCAAACAAAACCTGAAAATGGAAGAAAATGCATATTTTACGAAAACTATGTTTTGCAAAAATGTCGTAAGGGGGGACCCTTACAAAAAATTCAAAAAAACGGACTTGCTTCAGCAGCACATTTCTTGTGCTGTAATTGTAGGAGATGTCTCAAAACGTCATCAGGAGTCCCAACAAAACCTGAAAATGGAAGAAAATGCTTATTTTACGAAAAAAAATTTTTGCAAAAATGTCGTAAGGGGGGACCTTACAAAAAATTCAAAAAAACGGTTTTGCTTCAGCAGCACAATTCTGGTGCTGTAGTTGTAGATGTCTCAAACCGTCATCAGGAGTCCAAACAAAACATGAAAATGGAAGAAAATGCATATTTTACGAAAACAATTTTTTGCAAAAATGTCGTAACCCTAACCCTAACCCTAACCCTTACAAAAAAATTCAAAAAAACGGACTTGCTTCAGCAGCACATTTCTTGTGCTGTAATTGTAGGAGATGTCTCAAAACGTCATCAGGAGTCCAAACAAAACCTGAAAATGGAAGAAAATGCATATTTTACGGAAAAATTTTTTTGCAAAAATGTCGTAAGGGGGGAACCTTACAAAAAATTCAAAAAAACGGACTTGCTTCAGCAGCCCAATTCTTGTGCTGTAGTTGTAGGAGATGTCTCAAACCGTCATCAGTAGTCCAAACAAAACCTAAAAATGGAAGAAAATGCATGTTTTACGAAAAAATTATTTTGCAAAAATGTCGTAAGGGGGGACCCTTACAAAAAGTTCAAAAAAACGGACTTGCTTCAGCAGCACAATTCTTGTCCTGTAGTTGTAGGAGATGTCTCAAAACGTCATCAGGAGTCCCAACAAAACCTGAAAATGGAAGAAAATGCATATTTTACGAAAAAATAATTTTGCTAAAATGTCGTAAGGGGGGACCCTTACAAAAAATTAAAAAAAACGGACTTATTTCAGCAGCACAATTCTTGTGCTGTAAATGTAGGAGATGTCTCAAAACGTCATCAGGAGTCCAAACAAAACCTGAAAATGGAAGAAAATGCATATTTTACATAAACATTTTTTTGCAAAAATGTCGTAAGGGGGGACCCCTACAAAGAATTGAAAAAAACGGACTTGCTTCAGCAGCACAATTCTTGTGCTGTAGTTGTAGGAGATGTCTCAAACCGTCATCAGGAGTCCAAACAAAACCTGAAAATGGAAGAAAATGCATATTCTACGAAAAACTTTTTTTTTGCTAAAATGTCGTAAGGGGGGACCGTTACAAAAAATTCAAAAAAACGGACTTACTTCAGCAGCACATTTCTTGTGCTGTAATTGTAGGAGATGTCTCAAAACGTCATCAGGAGTCCCAACAAAACCTGAAAATGGAAGAAAATGCATATTTTACGAAAACAATTTTTTGCAAAAATGTCATAAGGGGGGACCCTTACAAAAAATTGAAAAAAAACGGACTTGCTTCAGCAGCACAATTCTTGTGCTGTAGTTGTAGGAGATGTCTCAAACCGTCATCAGGAGTCCCAACAAAACCTAAAAATGGAAGAAAATGCATATTTTACGAAAAAATTATTTTGCTAAAATGTCGTAAGGGGGGACCCTTACAAAAAAATTCAAAAAAACGGACTTGCTTCAGCAGCACATTTCTTGTTCAGTAATTGTAGGAGATGTCTCAAAACGTCATCAGGAGTCCCAACAAAACCTGAAAATGGAAGAAAATGCATATTTTACGAAAAAATTATTTTGCTAAAATGTCGTAAGGGGGGACCCTTACAAAAAGTTCAAAAAAACGGACTTGCTTCAGCAGCACAATTCTGGTGCTGTAGTTGTCGGAGATGTCTCAAAACGTCATCAGGAGTCCCAACAAAACCTAAAAATGGAAGAAAATGCATATTTTACGAAACAATTATTTTGTTAAAATGTCGTAAGGGGGGACCCTTACAAAAAATTCAAAAAAACGGACTTGCTTCAGCAGCACAATTCTGGTGCTGTAGTTGTAGGAGATGTCTCAAAACGTCATCAGGAGTCCCAACAAAACCTGAAAATGGAAGAAAATGCATATTTTACGAAAAACATTTTTTGCTAAAATGTCGTAAGGGGGGACCCTTACAAAAAATTAAAAAAAACGGACTTGTTTCAGCAGCACATTTATTGTGCTGTAGTTGTAGGAGATGTCTCAAAACGTCATCAGGAGTCCAAACAAAACCTGAAAATGGAAGAAAATGCATATTTTACGAAAACATTTTTTTGCAAAAATGTCGTAAGGGGGGATCCTTACAAAAAAATTCTAAAAAACGGACTTGCTTCAGCAGCCCAATTCTGGTGCTGTAGTTGTAGATGTCTCAAAACGTCATCAGGAGTCCCAACAAAACCTGAAAATGGAAGAAAATGCATATTTTACGAAATACATTTTTTGCAAAAATGTCGTAAGGGGGGACCCTTACAAAAAATTCAAAAAAACGGACTTGCTTCAGCAGCACAATTCTAGTGCTGTAGTTGTAGATGTCTCAAAACGTCATCAGGAGTCCCAACAAAACCTAAAAATGGAAGAAAATGCATATTTTACGAAAACATTTTTTTGCAAAAATGTCGTAAGGGGGGACCCTTACAAAAAATTGAAAAAAACGGACTTGCTTCAGCAGGACAATTCTTGTGCTGTAGTTGTAGGAGATGTCTCAAAACGTCATCAGGAGTCCCAACAAAACCTGAAAATGGAAGAAAATGCATATTTTACGAAAAAATAATTTTGCTAAAATGTCGTAAGGGGGGACCCTTACAAAAAATTCAAAAAAACGGACTTACTTCAACAGCACATTTCTTGTGCTGTAGTTGTAGGAGATGTCTCAAAACGTCATCAGGAGTCCCAACAAAACCTGAAAATGGAACAAAATGCATATTTTACGTAAAAAATGTTTTGCTAAAATTTCGTAAGGGGGGACCTTTACAAAAAATTCAAAAAAACGGACTTACTTCAGCAGCACATTTCTTGTGCTGTAATTGTAGGAGATGTCTCAAAACGTCATCAGGAGTCCAAACAAACCCTAAAAATGGAAGAAAATGCATATTTTACGAAAAAATAATTTTGCTAAAATGTCGTAAGGGGGGACCCTTACAAAAAGTTCAAAAAAACGGACTTGCTTCAGCAGCCCAATTCTGGTGCTATAGTTGTTGGAGATGTCTCAAAACGTCATCAGGAGTCCCAACAAAACCTGAAAATGGAAGAAAATGCATATTTTGCGAAAAACATTTTTTGCTAAAATGTTGTAAGGGGGGACCCTTACAAAAAATTCAAACAAACGGACTTGCTTCAGCAGCACAATTCTGCTGCTGTAGTTGTAGATGTCTCAAAACGTCATCAGGAGTCCCAACAAAACCAGAAAATGGAAGAAAATGCATATTTTACGAAAAAAAATTTTTGCAAAAATGTCGTAAGGGGGACCCTCACAAAAAATTCAAAAAAACGGACTTACTTCAGCAGCACATTTCTTGAAATGTCTCAAAACGTCATCAGGAGTCCAAACAAAACCTGAAAATGAAAGAAAATGCATATTTTACGAAAAAAAAAAAAGTTGTTAAAATGTCGTAAGGGGGGACCCTTACAAAAAATTCCAAAAAACGGACTTACTTCAGGAGCACATTTCTTGTGCTGTAATTGTAGGAGATGTCTCAAAACGCCATCAGGAGTCCCAACAAAACCTGAAAATGGAAGAAAATGCATATTGTACGATAAAATAATTTTGCTAAAATGTCGTAAGGGGGGACCCTTACAAAAAGTTAAAAAAAACGGACTTGCTTCAGCAGCACAATTCTGGTGCTATAGTTGTCGGAGATGTCTCAAAACGTCATCAGGAGTCCCAACAAAACCTGAAAATGGAAGAAAATGCATATTTTACGAAAAAATAATTTTGCTAAAATGTCGTAAGGGGGGACCCTTACAAAAAATTCAAAAAAACGGACTTACTTCAACAGCACATTTCTTGTGCTGCAGTTGTAGGAGATGTCTCAAAACGTCATCAGGAGTCCCAACAAAACCTGAAAATGGAACAAAATGCATATTTTACGTAAAAAATGTTTTGCTAAAATGTCGTAAGGGGGGACCCTTACAAAAAATTCAAAAAAACGGACTTACTTCAGCAGCACATTTCTTGTGCTGTAATTGTAGGAGATGTCTCAAAACGTCATCAGGAGTCCAAACAAACCCTAAAAATGGAAGAAAATGCATATTTTACGAAAAAATAATTTTGCTAAAATGTCGTAAGGGGGGACCCTTACAAAAAGTTCAAAATAACGGACTTGCTTCAGCAGCACAATTCTGGTGCTGTAGTTGTAGGAGATGTCTCAAAACGTCATCAGGAGTCCCAACAAAACCTAAAAATGGAAGAAAATGCATATTTTACGAAAAAATTATTTTGCAAAAATGTCGTAAGGGGGGACCCTTACAAAAAAATTCAAAAAAACGGACTTACTTCAGCAGCAGATTTCTTGTGCTGTAATAGTAGGAGATGTCTCAAAACGTCATCAGGAGTCCCAACAAAACCTAAAAATGGAAGAAAATGCATATTTTACGAAAACAAATTTTTTTGCTGAAATGTCGTAAGGGGGGACCCTTACAAAAAATTCAAAAAATCGGACTTACTTCAGTAGCACAATTCTTGTGCTGTAGTTGTCGGAGATGTCTCAAAACGTCATCAGGAGTCCCAACAAAACCTGAAAATGGAAGAAAATGCATATTTTATGAAAAAATAATTTTGCTAAAATGTCGTAAGGGGGGACCCTTACAAAAAGTTCAAAATAACGGACTTGCTTCAGCAGCACAATTCTGGTGCTATAGTTGTCGGAGATGTCTCAAAACGTCATCAGGAGTCCCAACAAAACCTGAAAATGGAAGAAAATGCATATTTTACGAAAAACATTTTTTGCTAAAATATCGTAAGGGGGGACCCTTACAAAAAATTCAAAAAAACGAACTTGCTTCAGCAGCACAATTCTGGTGCTGTAGTTGTAGATGTCTCAAACCGTCATCAGGAGTCCAAACAAACCCTAAAAATGGAAGAAAATGCATATTTTACGAAAAAATAATTTTGCTAAAATGTCGTAAGGGGGGACCCTTACAAAAAGTTCAAAATAACGGACTTGCTTCAGCAGCACAATTCTGGTGCTGTAGTTGTAGGAGATGTCTCAAAACGTCATCAGGAGTCCCAACAAAACCTAAAAATGGAAGAAAATGCATATTTTACGAAAAAATTATTTTGCAAAAATGTCGTAAGGGGGGACCCTTACAAAAAAATTCAAAAAAACGGACTTACTTCAGCAGCAGATTTCTTGTGCTGTAATAGTAGGAGATGTCTCAAAACGTCATCAGGAGTCCCAACAAAACCTAAAAATGGAAGAAAATGCATATTTTACGAAAACAAATTTTTTTGCTGAAATGTCGTAAGGGGGGACCCTTACAAAAAATTCAAAAAATCGGACTTACTTCAGTAGCACAATTCTTGTGCTGTAGTTGTCGGAGATGTCTCAAAACGTCATCAGGAGTCCCAACAAAACCTGAAAATGGAAGAAAATGCATATTTTATGAAAACATTTTTTTGCTAAAATGTCGTAAGGGGGGACCCTTACAAAATTTTTTTTTAAAACGGACTTACTTCAGCAGCACATTTCTTGTGCTGTAATTGTAGGAGATGTCTCAAAACGTCATCAGGAGTCCAAACAAAACCTAAAAATGGAAGAAAATCCATATTTTACGAAAAAAAAATGTTTGCAAAAATGTCGTAAGGGGGGACCCTTACAAAAAAATTCGAAAAAACGGACTTGCTTCAGCAGCACAATTCTGGTGCTGTAGTTGTAGATGTCTCAAAATGTCATCAGGAGTCCCAACAAAACCTAAAAATGGAACAAAATGCATATTTTACGAAAAAATAATTTTGCTAAAATGTCGTAAGGGGGACCCTTGCAAAAAATTCAAAAAAACGGACTTGCTTCAGCAGCACAATTATGGTGCTGTAGTTGTAGATGTCTCAAAACGTCATCAGGAGTCCAAACAAAACCTGAAAATGGAAGAAAATGCATATTTTACGAAAACAATTTTTTGCAAAAATGTCGTAAGGGGGGACCCTTACAAAAAATTCAAAAAAACGGACTTGCTTCAGCAGCACAATTCTTGTGCTGTAGTTGTAGATGTCTCAAACCGTCATCAGGAGTCCCAACAAAACCAAAAAATGGAATAAAATGCATATTTTACGAAAAAAAAATTTTGCTAAAATGTCGTAAGGGGGGACCCTTACAAAAAGTTCAAAAAAACGGACTTGCTTCAGCAGCCCAATTCTGGTGCTATAGTTGTTGGAGATGTCTCAAAACGTCATCAGGAGTCCCAACAAAACCTGAAAATGGAAGAAAATGCATATTTTGCGAAAAACATTTTTTGCTAAAATGTTGTAAGGGGGGACCCTTACAAAAAATTCAACAAACGGACTTGCTTCAGCAGCACAATTCTGCTGCTGTAGTTGTAGATGTCTCAAAACGTCATCAGGAGTCCAAACAAAACCTGAAAATGAAAGAAAATGCATATTTTACGAAAAAAAAAAAAGTTGTTAAAATGTCGTAAGGGGGGACCCTTACAAAAAATTCCAAAAAACGGACTTACTTCAGGAGCACATTTCTTGTGCTGTAATTGTAGGAGATGTCTCAAAACGCCATCAGGAGTCCCAACAAAACCTGAAAATGGAAGAAAATGCATATTGTACGAAAAAATAATTTTGCTAAAATGTCGTAAGGGGGGACCCTTACAAAAAGTTAAAAAAAACGGACTTGCTTCAGCAGCACAATTCTGGTGCTATAGTTGTCGGAGATGTCTCAAAACGTCATCAGGAGTCCCAACAAAACCTGAAAATGGAAGAAAATGCATATTTTACGAAAACTATTTTTTGCAAAAATGTCGTAAGGGGGGACCCTTACAAAAAATTCAAAAAAACGGACTTGCTTCAGCAGCACATTTCTTGTGCTGTAATTGTAGGAGATGTCTCAAAACGTCATCAGGAGTCCAAACAAAACCTGAAAATGGAAGAAAATGCATATTTTACGAAAACTATTTTTTGCAAAAATGTCGTAAGGGGGGACCCTTACAAAAAATTCAAAAAAACGGACTTGCTTCAGCAGCACATTTCTTGTGCTGTAATTGTAGGAGATGTCTCAAAACGTCATCAGGAGTCCAAACAAAACCTGAAAATGGAAGAAAATGCATATTTTACGAAAACTATTTTTTGCAAAAATGTCGTAAGGGGGGACCCTTACAAAAAATTCAAAAAAACGGACTTGCTTCAGCAGCACATTTCTTGTGCTGTAATTGTAGGAGATGTCTCAAAACGTCATCAGGAGTCCAAACAAAACATGAAAATGGAAGAAAATGCATATTTTACGAAAACTATTTTTTGCAAAAATGTCGTAACCCTAACCCTAACCCTAACCCTAACCCTAACACTAACCCTAGCCCTGACCCTTACAAAAAATTCAAAAAAACGGACTTGCTTCAGCAGCACATTTCTTGTGCTGTAATTGTAGGAGATGTCTCAAAACGTCATCAGGAGTCCAAACAAAACCTGAAAATGGAAGAAAATGCATATTTTACGAAAACAATTTTTTGCAAAAATGTCGTAAGGGGGGACCCTTACAAAAAATTCAAAAAAACGGACTTGCTTCAGCAGCACAATTCTTGTGCTGTAGTTGTAGATGTCTCAAACCGTCATCAGGAGTCCCAACAAAACCAAAAAATGGAAGAAAATGCATATTTTACGAAAAAATAATTTTGCTAAAATGTCGTAAGGGGGGACCCTTACAAAAAGTTCAAAAAAACGGACTTGCTTCAGCAGCCCAATTCTGGTGCTATAGTTGTTGGAGATGTCTCAAAACGTCATCAGGAGTCCCAACAAAACCTGAAAATGGAAGAAAATGCATATTTTGCGAAAAACATTTTTTGCTAAAATGTTGTAAGGGGGGACCCTTACAAAAAATTCAAACAAACGGACTTGCTTCAGCAGCACAATTCTGCTGCTGTAGTTGTAGATGTCTCAAAACGTCATCAGGAGTCCCAACAAAACCAGAAAATGGAAGAAAATGCATATTTTACGAAAAAAATTTTTTGCAAAAATGTCGTAAGGGGGGACCCTCACAAAAAATTCAAAAAAACGGACTTACTTCAGCAGCACATTTCTTGAAATGTCTCAAAACCTCATCAGGAGTCCAAACAAAACCTGAAAATATGAGAAAATGCATATTTTTGGAAAAAAAAAAAAAGTTGTTAAAATGTCGTAAGGGGGGACCCTTACAAAAAATTCTAAAAAACGGACTTACTTCAGGAGCACATTTCTTGTGCTGTAATTGTAGGAGATGTCTCAAAACGTCATCAGGAGTCCCAACAAAACCTGAAAATGGAAGAAAATGCATATTTTACGAAAAAATAATTTTGCTAAAATGTCGTAAGGGGGGACCCTTACAAAAAATTCAAAAAAACAGACTTACTTCAACAGCACATTTCTTGTGCTGTAGTTGTAGGAGATGTCTCAAAACGTCATCAGGAGTCCCAACAAAACCTGAAAATGGAACAAAATGCATATTTTACGTAAAAAATGTTTTGCTAAAATGTCGTAAGGGGGGACCCTTACAAAAAATTCAAAAAAACGGACTTACTTCAGCAGCACATTTCTTGTGCTGTAGTTGTAGGAGATGTCTCAAAACGTCATCAGGAGTCCAAACAAAACCTGAAAATGGAAGAAAATGCATATTTTACGAGAAAATAATTTTGCAAAAATGTCGTAAGGGGGGACCCTTACAAAAAATTCAAAAAAACGGACTTGCTTCAGCAGCACATTTCTTGTGCTGTAATTGTAGGAGATGTCTCAAAACGTCATCAGGAGTCCCAACAAAACCTGAAAATGGAAGAAAATGCATATTTTACGAAAAAATTTTTTTGCAAAAATGTCGTAAGGGGGGAACCTTACAAAAAATTCAAAAAAACGGACTTGCTTCAGCAGCACAATTCTGGTGCTGTAGTTGTAGATGTCTCAAACCGTCATCAGGAGTCCAAACAAAACATGAAAATGGAAGAAAATGCATATTTTATGAAAACTATTTTTTGCAAAAATGTCGTAACCCTAACCCTAACCCTAACCCTAACCCTAACCCTAACCCTAACCCTAACCCTTACAAAAAATTGAAAAAAAACGGACTTGCTTCAGCAGCACAATTCTTGTGCTGTAGTTGTAGGAGATGTCTCAAACCGTCATCAGGAGTCCCAACAAAACCTAAAAATGGAAGAAAATGCATATTTTACGAAAAAATTATTTTGCTAAAATGTCGTAAGGGGGGACCCTTACAAAAAAATTCAAAAAAACGGACTTGCTTCAGCAGCACATTTCTTGTTCTGTAATTGTAGGAGATGTCTCAAAACGTCATCAGGAGTCCCAACATAACCTGAAAATGGAAGAAAATGCATATTTTACGAAAAAATTATTTTGCTAAAATGTCGTAAGGGGGGACCCTTACAAAAAATTAAAAAAAACTCACTTACTTCAGCAGCACATTTCTTGTGCTGTAGTTGTAGGCGATGTCTCAAACCGTCATCAGGAGTCCCAACAAAACCTGAAAATGGAAGAAAATGCATATTTTACGAAAACTATTTTTTGCAAAAATGTCGTAAGGGGGGACCCTTACAAAAAGTTCAAAAAAACGGACTTGCTTCAGCAGCACAATTCTGGTGCTATAGTTGTCGGAGATGTCTCAAAACGTCATCAGGAGTCCCAACAAAACCTGAAAATGGAAGAAAATGCATATTTTACGAAAAACATTTTTTGCTAAAATGTCGTAAGGGGGGACCCTTACAAAAAATTCAAAAAAACGGACTTGCTTCAGCAGCACAATTCTGGTGCTGTAGTTGTAGATGTCTCAAACCGTCATCAGGAGTCCAAACAAACCCTAAAAATGGAAGAAAATGCATATTTTACGAAAAAATAATTTTGCTAAAATGTCGTAAGGGGGGACCCTTACAAAAAGTTCAAAATAACGGACTTGCTTCAGCAGCACAATTCTGGTGCTGTAGTTGTAGGAGATGTCTCAAAACGTCATCAGGAGTCCCAACAAAACCTAAAAATGGAAGAAAATGCATATTTTACGAAAAAATTATTTTGCAAAAATGTCGTAAGGGGGGACCCTTACAAAAAAATTCAAAAAAACGGACTTACTTCAGCAGCAGATTTCTTGTGCTGTAATAGTAGGCGATGTCTCAAAACGTCATCAGGAGTCCCAACAAAACCTAAAAATGGAAGAAAATGCATATTTTACGAAAACAATTTTTTTTGCTGAAATGTCATAAGGGGGGACCCTTACAAAAAATTCAAAAAATCGGACTTACTTCAGCAGCACAATTCTTGTGCTGTAGTTGTCGGAGATGTCTCAAAACGTCATCAGGAGTTCCAACAAAACCTGAAAATGGAAGAAAATGCATATTTTAAGAAAAAAAATTTTTGCAAAAATGTCGTAAGGGGTAAACCTTACAAAAAATTCAAAAAAACGGACTTGCTTCAGCAGCACAATTCTGGTGCTGTAGTTGTAGATGTCTCAAACCGTCATCAGGAGTCCAAACAAAACATGAAAATGGAAGAAAATGCATATTTTACGAAAACTATTTTTTGCAAAAATGTCGTAACCCTAACCCTAACCCTAACCCTAACCCTAACCCTAACCCTAACCATTACAAAAAATTCAAAAAAACGGACTTGCTTCAGCAGCACATTTCTTGTGCTGTAATTGTAGGAGATGTCTCAAAACGTCATCAGGAGTCCAAACAAAACCTGAAAATGGAAGAAAATGCATATTTTAGGAAAAAATAATTTTGCTAAAATGTCGTAAGGGGGGACCCTTACAAAAAATTCAAAAAAACGGACTTACTTCAACAGCACATTTCTTGTGCTGTAGTTGTAGGAGATGTCTCAAAACGTCATCAGGAGTCCCAACAAAACCTGAAAATGGAACAAAATGCATATTTTACGTAAAAAATGTTTTGCTAAAATGTCGTAAGGGGGGACCCTTACAAAAAATTAAAAAAAACGGACTTACTTCAGCAGCACATTTCTTGTGCTGTAATTGTAGGAGATGTCTCAAACCGTCATCAGGAGTCCCAACAAAACCTGAAAATGGAAGAAAATGCATATTTTACGAAAACTATTTTTTGCAAAAATGTCGTAAGGGGGGACCCTTACAAAAAATTCAAAAAAACGGACTTGCTTCAGCAGCACATTTCTTGTGCTGTAATTGTAGGAGATGTCTCAAAACGTCATCAGGAGTCCAAACAATACCTGAAAATGGAAGAAAATGCATATTTTACGAAAACAATTTTTTGCAAAAATGTCGTAAGGGGGGAACCTTACAAAAAATTCAAAAAAACGGACTTGCTTCAGCAGCACATTTCTTGTGCTGTAATTGTAGGAGATGTCTCAAAACGTCATCAGGAGTCCCAACAAAACCTGAAAATGGAAGAAAATGCATATTTTACGAAAAAAAAATTTTGCAAAAATGTCGTAAGGGGGGAACCTTACAAAAAATTCAAAAAAACGGACTTGCTTCAGCAGCACAATTCTGGTGCTGTAGTTGTAGATGTCTCAAACCGTCATCAGGAGTCCAAACAAAACATGAAAATGGAAGAAAATGCATATTTTACGAAAACTATTTTTTGCAAAAATGTCGTAACCCTAACCCTAACCCTAACCCTAACCCTAACCCTAACCCTAACCCTTACAAAAAATTCAAAAAAACGGACTTGCTTCAGCAGCACATTTCTTGTGCTGTAATTGTAGGAGATGTCTCAAAACGTCATCAGGAGTCCAAACAAAACCTGAAAATGGAAGAAAATGCATATTTTACGAAAAAAAATTTTTGCAAAAATGTCGTAAGGGGGGAACCTTACAAAAAATTCAAAAAAACGGACTTGCTTCAGCAGCCCAATTCTTGTGATGTAGTTGTAGGAGATGTCTCAAACCGTCTTCAGTAGTCCAAACAAAACCTAAAAATGGAAGAAAATGCATATTTTACGAAAAAATTATTTTGCAAAAATCTCGTAAGGGGGGACCCTTACAAAAAGTTCAAAAAAACGGACTTGCTTCAGCAGCACAATTCTTGTGCTGTAGTTGTAGGAGATGTCTCAAAACGTCATCAGGAGTCCCAACAAAACCTGAAAATGGAAGAAAATGCATATTTTACGAAAAAATAATTTTGCTAAAATGTCGTAAGGGGGGACCCTTACAAAAAATTAAAAAAAACTGACTTATTTCAGCAGCACAATTCTTGTGCTGTAAATGAAGGAGATGTCTCAAAACGTCATCAGGAGTCCAAACAAAACCTGAAAATGGAAGAAAATGCATATTTTACATAAACATTTTTTTGCAAAAATGTCGTAAGGGGGGACCCTTACAAAGAATTGAAAAAAACGGACTTGCTTCAGCAGCACAATTCTTGTGCTGTAGTTGTAGGAGATGTCTCAAACCGTCATCAGGAGTCCAAACAAAACCTGAAAATGGAAGAAAATGCATATTCTACGAAAAACTTTTTTTTTGCTAAAATGTCGTAAGGGGGGACCGTTACAAAAAATTCAAAAAAACGGACTTACTTCAGCAGCACATTTCTTGTGCTGTAATTGTAGGAGATGTCTCAAAACGTCATCAGGAGTTCCAACAAAACCTGAAAATGGAAGAAAATGCATATTTTACGAAAACAATTTTTTGCAAAAATGTCATAAGGGGGGACCCTTACAAAAAATTGAAAAAAAACGGACTTGCTTCAGCAGCACAATTCTTGTGCTGTAGTTGTAGGAGATGTCTCAAACCGTCATCAGGAGTCCCAACAAAACCTAAAAATGGAAGAAAATGCATATTTTACGAAAAAATTATTTTGCTAAAATGTCGTAAGGGGGGACCCTTACAAAAAAATTCAAAAAAACGGACTTGCTTCAGCAGCACATTTCTTGTTCTGTAATTGTAGGAGATGTCTCAAAACGTCATCAGGAGTCCCAACATAACCTGAAAATGGAAGAAAATGCATATTTTACGAAAAAATTATTTTGCTAAAATGTCGTAAGGGGGGACCCTTACAAAAAATTAAAAAAAACTCACTTACTTCAGCAGCACATTTCTTGTGCTGTAGTTGTAGGCGATGTCTCAAACCGTCATCAGGAGTCCCAACAAAACCTGAAAATGGAAGAAAATGCATATTTTACGAAAACTATTTTTTGCAAAAATGTCGTAAGGGGGGACCCTTACAAAAAATTCAAAAAAACGGACTTGCTTCAGCAGCACATTTCTTGTGCTGTAATTGTAGGAGATGTCTCAAAACGTCATCAGGAGTCCAAACAAAACCTGAAAATGGAAGAAAATGCATATTTTACGAAAAAAAAAATTTGCAAAAATGTCGTAAGGGGGGAACCTTACAAAAAATTCAAAAAAACGGACTTGCTTCAGCAGCACAATTCTGGTGCTGTAGTTGTAGATGTCTCAAACCGTCATCAGGAGTCCAAACAAAACATGAAAATGGAAGAAAATGCATATTTTACGAAAACTATTTTTTGCAAAAATGTCGTAACCCTAACCCTAACCCTAACCCTAACCCTAACCCTAACCCTGACCCTTACAAAAAATTCAAAAAAACGGACTTGCTTCAGCAGCACATTTCTTGTGCTGTAATTGTAGGAGATGTCTCAAAACGTCATCAGGAGTCCAAACAAAACCTGAAAATGGAAGAAAATGCATATTTTACGAAAACAATTTTTTGCAAAAATGTCGTAAGGGGGGACCCTTACAAAAAATTCAAAAAAACGGACTTGCTTCAGCAGCACAATTCTTGTGCTGTAGTTGTAGATGTCTCAAACCGTCATCAGGAGTCCCAACAAAACCAAAAAATGGAAGAAAATGCATATTTTACGAAAAAATAATTTTGCTAAAATGTCGTAAGGGGGGACCCTTACAAAAAGTTCAAAAAAACGGACTTGCTTCAGCAGCCCAATTCTGGTGCTATAGTTGTTGGAGATGTCTCAAAACGTCATCAGGAGTCCCAACAAAACCTGAAAATGGAAGAAAATGCATATTTTGCGAAAAACATTTTTTGCTAAAATGTTGTAAGGGGGGACCCTTACAAAAAATTCAAACAAACGGACTTGCTTCAGCAGCACAATTCTGCTGCTGTAGTTGTAGATGTCTCAAAACGTCATCAGGAGTCCCAACAAAACCAGAAAATGGAAGAAAATGCATATTTTACGAAAAAATTTTTTTGCAAAAATGTCGTAAGGGGGGACCCTCACAAAAAATTCAAAAAAACGGACTTACTTCAGCAGCACATTTCTTGAAATGTCTCAAAACGTCATCAGGAGTCCAAACAAAACCTGAAAATGAAAGAAAATGCATATTTTACGAAAAAAAAAAAAGTTGTTAAAATGTCGTAAGGGGGGACCCTTACAAAAAATTCCAAAAAACGGACTTACTTCAGGAGCACATTTCTTGTGCTGTAATTGTAGGAGATGTCTCAAAACGCCATCAGGAGTCCCAACAAAACCTGAAAATGGAAGAAAATGCATATTGTACGAAAAAATAATTTTGCTAAAATGTCGTAAGGGGGGACCCTTACAAAAAGTTAAAAAAAACGGACTTGCTTCAGCAGCACAATTCTGGTGCTATAGTTGTAGGAGATGTCTCAAAACGTCATCAGGAGTCCCAACAAAACCTGAAAATGGAACAAAATGCATATTTTACGTAAAAAATGTTTTGCTAAAATGTCGTAAGGGGGGACCCTTACAAAAAATTCAAAAAAACGGACTTACTTCAGCAGCACATTTCTTGTGCTGTAATTGTAGGCGATGTCTCAAACCGTCATCAGGAGTCCCAACAAAACCTGAAAATGGAAGAAAATGCATATTTTACGAAAACTATTTTTTGCAAAAATGTCGTAAGGGGGGACCCTTACAAAAAATTCAAAAAAACGGACTTGCTTCAGCAGCACATTTCTTGTGCTGTAATTGTAGGAGATGTCTCAAAACGTCATCAGGAGTCCAAACAAAACCTGAAAATGGAAGAAAATGCATATTTTACGAAAACTATTTTTTGCAAAAATGTCGTAAGGGGGGACCCTTACAAAAAATTCAAAAAAACGGACTTGCTTCAGCAGCACATTTCTTGTGCTGTAATTGTAGGAGATGTCTCAAAACGTCATCAGGAGTCCAAACAAAACCTGAAAATGGAAGAAAATGCATATTTTACGAAAACTATTTTTTGCAAAAATGTCGTAAGGGGGGACCCTTACAAAAAATTCAAAAAAACGGACTTGCTTCAGCAGCACATTTCTTGTGCTGTAATTGTAGGAGATGTCTCAAAACGTCATCAGGAGTCCCAACAAAACCTGAAAATGGAAGAAAATGCATATTTTACGAAAAAAAAATTTTGCAAAAATGTCGTAAGGGGGGAACCTTACAAAAAATTCAAAAAAACGGACTTGCTTCAGCAGCACAATTCTAGTGCTGTAGTTGTAGATGTCTCAAACCGTCATCAGGAGTCCAAACAAAACATGAAAATGGAAGAAAATGCATATTTTACGAAAACAATTTTTTGCAAAAATGTCGTAACCCTAACCCTAACCCTAACCCTAACCCAACCCTAACCCTAACCCTAACCCTAACCCTGACCCTTACAAAAAATTCAAAAAAACGGACCTGCTTCAGCAGCACATTTCTTGTGCTGTAATTGTAGGAGATGTCTCAAAACGTCATCAGGAGTCCCAACAAAACCAAAAAATGCAAGAAAATGCATATTTTACGAAAAAATAATTTTGCTAAAATGTCGTAAGGGGGGACCCTTACAAAAAGTTCAAAAAAACGGACTTGCTTCAGCAGCCCAATTCTGGTGCTATAGTTGTTGGAGATGTCTCAAAACGTCATCAGGAGTCCCAACAAAACCTGAAAATGGAAGAAAATGCATATTTTGCGAAAAACATTTTTTGCTAAAATGTTGTAAGGGGGGACCCTTACAAAAAATTCAAACAAACGGACTTGCTTCAGCAGCACAATTCTGCTGCTGTAGTTGTAGATGTCTCAAAACGTCATCAGGAGTCCCAACAAAACCAGAAAATGGAAGAAAATGCATATTTTACGAAAAAAAAATTTTGCAAAAATGTCGTAAGGGGGGACCCTCACAAAAAATTCAAAAAAACGGACTTACTTCAGCAGCACATTTCTTGAAATGTCTCAAAACGTCATCAGGAGTCCAAACAAAACCTGAAAATATGAGAAAATGCATATTTTACGAAAAAAAAAAAAAAGTTGTTAAAATGTCGTAAGGGGGGACCCTTACAAAAAATTCCAAAAAACGGACTTACTTCAGGAGCACATTTCTTGTGCTGTAATTGTAGGAGATGTCTCAAAACGCCATCAGGAGTCCCAACAAAACCTGAAAATGGAAGAAAATGCATATTGTACGAAAAAATAATTTTGCTAAAATGTCGTAAGGGGGGACCCTTACAAAAAGTTAAAAAAAACGGACTTGCTTCAGCAGCACAATTCTGGTGCTATAGTTGTGGGAGATGTCTCAAAACGTCATCAGGAGTCCCAACAAAACCTGAAAATGGAAGAAAATGCATATTTTACGAAAAAATAATTTTGCTAAAATGTCGTAAGGGGGGACCCTTACAAAAAATTCAAAAAAACGGACTTACTTCAACAGCACATTTCTTGTGCTGTAGTTGTAGGAGATGTCTCAAAACGTCATCAGGAGTCCCAACAAAACCTGAAAATGGAACAAAATGCATATTTTACGTAAAAAATGTTTTGCTAAAATGTCGTAAGGGGGGACCCTTACAAAAAATTCAAAAAAACGGACTTACTTCAGCAGCACATTTCTTGTGCTGTAATTGTAGGCGATGTCTCAAACCGTCATCAGGAGTCCCAACAAAACCTGAAAATGGAAGAAAATGCATATTTTACGAAAACTATTTTTTGCAAAAATGTCGTAAGGGGGGACCCTTACAAAAAATTCAAAAAAACGGACTTGCTTCAGCAGCACAATTCTGGTGCTGTAGTTGTAGATGTCTCAAACCGTCATCAGGAGTCCAAACAAAACATGAAAATGGAAGAAAATGCATATTTTACGAAAACTATTTTTTGCAAAAATGTCGTAACCCTAACCCTAACCCTAACCCTAACCCTTACAAAAAATTCAAAAAAACGGACTTGCTTCAGCAGCACATTTCTTGTGCTGTAATTGTAGGAGATGTCTCAAAACGTCATCAGGAGTCCAAACGAAACCTGAAAATGGAAGAAAATGCATATTTTACGAAAAAATAATTTTGCTAAAATGTCGTAAGGGGGGACCCTTACAAAAAATTCAAAAAAACGGACTTACTTCAACAGCACATTTCTTGTGCTGTAGTTGTAGGAGATGTCTCAAAACGTCATCAGGAGTCCCAACAAAACCTGAAAATGGAACAAAATGCATATTTTACGTAAAAAATGTTTTGCTAAAATGTCGTAAGGGGGGACCCTTACAAAAAATAAAAAAAAACGGACTTACTTCAGCAGCACATTTCTTGTGCTGTAATTGTAGGAGATGTCTCAAAACGTCATCAGGAGTCCCAACAAAACCTGAAAATGGAAGAAAATGCATATTTTACGAAAACTATTTTTTGCAAAAATGTCGTAAGGGGGGACCCTTACAAAAAATTCAAAAAAACGGACTTGCTTCAGCAGCACATTTCTTGTGCTGTAATTGTAGGAGATGTCTCAAAACGTCATCAGGAGTCCAAACAAAACCTGAAAATGGAAGAAAATGCATATTTTACGAAAACTATTTTTTGCAAAAATGTCGTAAGGGGGGACCCTTACAAAAAATTCAAAAAAACGGACTTGCTTCAGCAGCACATTTCTTGTGCTGTAATTGTAGGAGATGTCTCAAAACGTCATCAGGAGTCCCAACAAAACCTGAAAATGGAAGAAAATGCATATTTTACGAAAAAAATTTTTTGCAAAAATGTTGTAAGGGGGGAACCTTACAAAAAATTCAAAAAAACGGACTTGCTTCAGCAGCACAATTCTGGTGCTGTAGTTGTAGATGTCTCAAACCGTCATCAGGAGTCCCAACAAAACATGAAAATGAAAGAAAATGCATATTTTACGAAAAAAAAATTTTGCAAAAATGTCGTAACCCTAACCCTAACCCTAACCCTAACCCTAACCCTAACCCTTACAAAAAATTCAAAAAAACGGACTTGCTTCAGCAGCACATTTCTTGTGCTGTAATTGTAGGAGATGTCTCAAAACGTCATCAGGAGTCCAAACAAAACCTGAAAATGGAAGAAAATGCATATTTTACGAAAAAAAAATTTTGCAAAAATGTCGTAAGGGGGGAACCTTACAAAAAATTCAAAAAAACGGACTTGCTTCAGCAGCCCAATTCTTGTGCTGTAGTTGTAGGAGATGTCTCAAACCGTCATCAGTAGTCCAAACAAAACCTAAAAATGGAAGAAAATGCATATTTTACGAAAAAATTATTTTGCAAAAATGTCGTAAGGGGGGACCCTTACAAAAAGTTCAAAAAAACGGACTTGCTTCAGCAGCACAATTCTTGTGCTGTAGTTGTAGGAGATGTCTCAAAACGTCATCAGGAGTCCCAACAAAACCTGAAAATGGAAGAAAATGCATATTTTACGAAAAAATAATTTTGCTAAAATGTCGTAAGGGGGGACCCTTACAAAAAATTAAAAAAAACGGACTTATTTCAGCAGCACAATTCTTGTGCTGTAAATGTAGGAGATGTCTCAAAACGTCATCAGGAGTCCAAACAAAACCTGAAAATGGAAGAAAATGCATATTTTACATAAACATTTTTTTGCAAAAATGTCGTAAGGGGGGACCCTTACAAAGAATTGAAAAAAACGGACTTGCTTCAGCAGCACAATTCTTGTGCTGTAGTTGTAGGAGATGTCTCAAACCGTCATCAGGAGTCCAAACAAAACCTGAAAATGGAAGAAAATGCATATTCTACGAAAAACTTTTTTTTTGCTAAAATGTCGTAAGGGGGGACCGTTACAAAAAATTCAAAAAAACGGACTTACTTCAGCAGCACATTTCTTGTGCTGTAATTGTAGGAGATGTCTCAAAACGTCATCAGGAGTTCCAACAAAACCTGAAAATGGAAGAAAATGCATATTTTACGAAAACAATTTTTTGCAAAAATGTCATAAGGGGGGACCCTTACAAAAAATTGAAAAAAAACGGACTTGCTTCAGCAGCACAATTCTTGTGCTGTAGTTGTAGGAGATGTCTCAAACCGTCATCAGGAGTCCCAACAAAACCTAAAAATGGAAGAAAATGCATATTTTACGAAAAAGTTATTTTGCTAAAATGTCGTAAGGGGGGACCCTTACAAAAAAATTCAAAAAAACGGACTTGCTTCAGCAGCACATTTCTTGTTCTGTAATTGTAGGAGATGTCTCAAAACGTCATCAGGAGTCCCAACATAACCTGAAAATGGAAGAAAATGGATATTTTACGAAAAAATTATTTTGCTAAAATGTCGTAAGGGGGGACCCTTACAAAAAATTAAAAAAAACTCACTTACTTCAGCAGCACATTTCTTGTGCTGTAGTTGTAGGCGATGTCTCAAACCGTCATCAGGAGTCCCAACAAAACCTGAAAATGGAAGAAAATGCATATTTTACGAAAACTATTTTTTGCAAAAATGTCGTAAGGGGGGAACCTTACAAAAAATTCAAAAAAACGGACTTGCTTCAGCAGCACATTTCTTGTGCTGTAATTGTAGGAGATGTCTCAAACCGTCATCAGGAGTCCAAACAAAACATGAAAATGGAAGAAAATGCATATTTTACGAAAACTATTTTTTGCAAAAATGTCGTAACCCTAACCCTAACCCTAAACCTAACCCTAACCCTAACCCTAACCCTGACCCTTACAAAAAATTCAAAAAAACGGACTTGCTTCAGCAGCACATTTCTTGTGCTGTAATTGTAGGAGATGTCTCAAAACGTCATCAGGAGTCCAAACAAAACCTGAAAATGGAAGAAAATGCATATTTTACGAAAACAATTTTTTGCAAAAATGTCGTAAGAGGGGGGCCCTTACAAAAAATTCAAAAAAACGGACTTACTTCAGCAGCACATTTCTTGAAATGTCTCAAAACGTCATCAGGAGTCCAAACAAAACCTGAAAATGAAAGAAAATGCATATTTTACAAAAAAAAAAAAAGTTGTTAAAATGTCGTAAGGGGGGACCCCTACAAAAAATTCCAAAAAACGGACTTACTTCAGGAGCACATTTCTTGTGCTGTAATTGTAGGAGATGTCTCAAAACGCCATCAGGAGTCCCAACAAAACCTGAAAATGGAAGAAAATGCATATTGTACGAAAAAATAATTTTGCTAAAATGTCGTAAGGGGGGACCCTTACAAAAAGTTAAAAAAAACGGACTTGCTTCAGCAGCACAATTCTGGTGCTATAGTTGTCGGAGATGTCTCAAAACGTCATCAGGAGTCCCAACAAAACCTGAAAATGGAAGAAAATGCATATTTTACGAAAAAATAATTTTGCTAAAATGTCGTAAGGGGGGACCCTTACAAAAAATTCAAAAAAACGGACTTACTTCAACAGCACATTTCTTGTGCTGTAGTTGTAGGAGATGTCTCAAAACGTCATCAGGAGTCCCAACAAAACCTGAAAATGGAACAAAATGCATATTTTACGTAAAAAATGTTTTGCTAAAATGTCGTAAGGGGGGACCCTTACAAAAAATTCAAAAAAACGGACTTACTTCAGCAGCACATTTCTTGTGCTGTAATTGTAGGCGATGTCTCAAACCGTCATCAGGAGTCCCAACAAAACCTGAAAATGGAAGAAAATGCATATTTTACGAAAACTATTTTTTGCAAAAATGTCGTAAGGGGGGACCCTTACAAAAAATTCAAAAAAACGGACTTGCTTCAGCAGCACATTTCTTGTGCTGTAATTGTAGGAGATGTCTCAAACCGTCATCAGGAGTCCCAACAAAACCTGAAAATGGAAGAAAATGCATATTTTACGAAAACTATTTTTTGCAAAAATGTCGTAAGGGGGGACCCTTACAAAAAATTCAAAAAAACGGACTTGCTTCAGCAGCACATTTCTTGTGCTGTAATTGTAGGAGATGTCTCAAAACGTCATCAGGAGTCCAAACAAAACCTGAAAATGGAAGAAAATGCATATTTTACGAAAACTATTTTTTGCAAAAATGTCGTAAGGGGGGACCCTTACAAAAAATTCAAAAAAACGGACTTGCTTCAGCAGCACATTTCTTGTGCTGTAATTGTAGGAGATGTCTCAAAACGTCATCAGGAGTCCAAACAAAACCTAAAAATGGAAGAAAATCCATATTTTACGAAAAAAAAATGTTTGCAAAAATGTCGTAAGGGGGGACCCTTACAAAAAAATTCGAAAAAACGGACTTGCTTCAGCAGCACAATTCTGGTGCTGTAGTTGTAGATGTCTCAAAATGTCATCAGGAGTCCCAACAAAACCTAAAAATGGAACAAAATGCATATTTTACGAAAAAATAATTTTGCTAAAATGTCGTAAGGGGGACCCTTGCAAAAAATTCAAAAAAACGGACTTGCTTCAGCAGCACAATTATGGTGCTGTAGTTGTAGATGTCTCAAAACGTCATCAGGAGTCCAAACAAAACCTGAAAATGGAAGAAAATGCATATTTTACGAAAACAATTTTTTGCAAAAATGTCGTAAGGGGGGACCCTTACAAAAAATTCAAAAAAACGGACTTGCTTCAGCAGCACAATTCTTGTGCTGTAGTTGTAGATGTCTCAAACCGTCATCAGGAGTCCCAACAAAACCAAAAAATGGAATAAAATGCATATTTTACGAAAAAAAAATTTTGCTAAAATGTCGTAAGGGGGGACCCTTACAAAAAGTTCAAAAAAACGGACTTGCTTCAGCAGCCCAATTCTGGTGCTATAGTTGTTGGAGATGTCTCAAAACGTCATCAGGAGTCCCAACAAAACCTGAAAATGGAAGAAAATGCATATTTTGCGAAAAACATTTTTTGCTAAAATGTTGTAAGGGGGGACCCTTACAAAAAATTCAACAAACGGACTTGCTTCAGCAGCACAATTCTGCTGCTGTAGTTGTAGATGTCTCAAAACGTCATCAGGAGTCCAAACAAAACCTGAAAATGAAAGAAAATGCATATTTTACGAAAAAAAAAAAAGTTGTTAAAATGTCGTAAGGGGGGACCCTTACAAAAAATTCCAAAAAACGGACTTACTTCAGGAGCACATTTCTTGTGCTGTAATTGTAGGAGATGTCTCAAAACGCCATCAGGAGTCCCAACAAAACCTGAAAATGGAAGAAAATGCATATTGTACGAAAAAATAATTTTGCTAAAATGTCGTAAGGGGGGACCCTTACAAAAAGTTAAAAAAAACGGACTTGCTTCAGCAGCACAATTCTGGTGCTATAGTTGTCGGAGATGTCTCAAAACGTCATCAGGAGTCCCAACAAAACCTGAAAATGGAAGAAAATGCATATTTTACGAAAACTATTTTTTGCAAAAATGTCGTAAGGGGGGACCCTTACAAAAAATTCAAAAAAACGGACTTGCTTCAGCAGCACATTTCTTGTGCTGTAATTGTAGGAGATGTCTCAAAACGTCATCAGGAGTCCAAACAAAACCTGAAAATGGAAGAAAATGCATATTTTACGAAAACTATTTTCTGCAAAAATGTCGTAAGGGGGGACCCTTACAAAAAATTCAAAAAAACGGACTTGCTTCAGCAGCACATTTCTTGTGCTGTAATTGTAGGAGATGTCTCAAAACGTCATCAGGAGTCCAAACAAAACATGAAAATGGAAGAAAATGCATATTTTACGAAAACTATTTTTTGCAAAAATGTCGTAACCCTAACCCTAACCCTAACCCTAACCCTAACCCTAACACTAACCCTAACCCTGACCCTTACAAAAAATTCAAAAAAACGGACTTGCTTCAGCAGCACATTTCTTGTGCTGTAATTGTAGGAGATGTCTCAAAACGTCATCAGGAGTCCAAACAAAACATGAAAATGGAAGAAAATGCATATTTTACGAAAACTATTTTTTGCAAAAATGTCGTAACCCTAACCCTAACCCTAACCCTAACCCTAACACTAACCCTAGCCCTGACCCTTACAAAAAATTCAAAAAAACGGACTTGCTTCAGCAGCACATTTCTTGTGCTGTAATTGTAGGAGATGTCTCAAAACGTCATCAGGAGTCCAAACAAAACCTGAAAATGGAAGAAAATGCATATTTTACGAAAACAATTTTTTGCAAAAATGTCGTAAGGGGGGACCCTTACAAAAAATTCAAAAAAACGGACTTGCTTCAGCAGCACAATTCTTGTGCTGTAGTTGTAGATGTCTCAAACCGTCATCAGGAGTCCCAACAAAACCAAAAAATGGAAGAAAATGCATATTTTACGAAAAAATAATTTTGCTAAAATGTCGTAAGGGGGGACCCTTACAAAAAGTTCAAAAAAACGGACTTGCTTCAGCAGCCCAATTCTGGTGCTATAGTTGTTGGAGATGTCTCAAAACGTCATCAGGAGTCCCAACAAAACCTGAAAATGGAAGAAAATGCATATTTTGCGAAAAACATTTTTTGCTAAAATGTTGTAAGGGGGGACCCTTACAAAAAATTCAAACAAACGGACTTGCTTCAGCAGCACAATTCTGCTGCTGTAGTTGTAGATGTCTCAAAACGTCATCAGGAGTCCCAACAAAACCAGAAAATGGAAGAAAATGCATATTTTACGAAAAAAAATTTTTGCAAAAATGTCGTAAGGGGGGACCCTCACAAAAAATTCAAAAAAACGGACTTACTTCAGCAGCACATTTCTTGAAATGTCTCAAAACCTCATCAGGAGTCCAAACAAAACCTGAAAATATGAGAAAATGCATATTTTTGGAAAAAAAAAAAAAGTTGTTAAAATGTCGTAAGGGGGGACCCTTACAAAAAATTCTAAAAAACGGACTTACTTCAGGAGCACATTTCTTGTGCTGTAATTGTAGGAGATGTCTCAAAACGTCATCAGGAGTCCCAACAAAACCTGAAAATGGAAGAAAATGCATATTTTACGAAAAAATAATTTTGCTAAAATGTCGTAAGGGGGGACCCTTACAAAAAATTCAAAAAAACGGACTTACTTCAACAGCACATTTCTTGTGCTGTAGTTGTAGGAGATGTCTCAAAACGTCATCAGGAGTCCCAACAAAACCTGAAAATGGAACAAAATGCATATTTTACGTAAAAAATGTTTTGCTAAAATGTCGTAAGGGGGGACCCTTACAAAAAATTCAAAAAAACGGACTTACTTCAGCAGCACATTTCTTGTGCTGTAGTTGTAGGAGATGTCTCAAAACGTCATCAGGAGTCCAAACAAAACCTGAAAATGGAAGAAAATGCATATTTTACGAGAAAATAATTTTGCAAAAATGTCGTAAGGGGGGACCCTTACAAAAAATTCAAAAAAACGGACTTGCTTCAGCAGCACATTTCTTGTGCTGTAATTGTAGGAGATGTCTCAAAACGTCATCAGGAGTCCCAACAAAACCTGAAAATGGAAGAAAATGCATATTTTACGAAAAAATTTTTTTGCAAAAATGTCGTAAGGGGGGAACCTTACAAAAAATTCAAAAAAACGGACTTGCTTCAGCAGCACAATTCTGGTGCTGTAGTTGTAGATGTCTCAAACCGTCATCAGGAGTCCAAACAAAACATGAAAATGGAAGAAAATGCATATTTTATGAAAACTATTTTTTGCAAAAATGTCGTAACCCTAACCCTAACCCTAACCCTAACCCTAACCCTAACCCTAACCCTTACAAAAAATTGAAAAAAAACGGACTTGCTTCAGCAGCACAATTCTTGTGCTGTAGTTGTAGGAGATGTCTCAAACCGTCATCAGGAGTCCCAACAAAACCTAAAAATGGAAGAAAATGCATATTTTACGAAAAAATTATTTTGCTAAAATGTCGTAAGGGGGGACCCTTACAAAAAAATTCAAAAAAACGGACTTGCTTCAGCAGCACATTTCTTGTTCTGTAATTGTAGGAGATGTCTCAAAACGTCATCAGGAGTCCCAACATAACCTGAAAATGGAAGAAAATGCATATTTTACGAAAAAAATTATTTTGCTAAAATGTCGTAAGGGGGGACCCTTACAAAAAATTAAAAAAAACTCACTTACTTCAGCAGCACATTTCTTGTGCTGTAGTTGTAGGCGATGTCTCAAACCGTCATCAGGAGTCCCAACAAAACCTGAAAATGGAAGAAAATGCATATTTTACGAAAACTATTTTTTGCAAAAATGTCGTAAGGGGGGACCCTTACAAAAAGTTCAAAAAAACGGACTTGCTTCAGCAGCACAATTCTGGTGCTATAGTTGTCGGAGATGTCTCAAAACGTCATCAGGAGTCCCAACAAAACCTGAAAATGGAAGAAAATGCATATTTTACGAAAAACATTTTTTGCTAAAATGTCGTAAGGGGGGACCCTTACAAAAAATTCAAAAAAACGGACTTGCTTCAGCAGCACAATTCTGGTGCTGTAGTTGTAGATGTCTCAAACCGTCATCAGGAGTCCAAACAAACCCTAAAAATGGAAGAAAATGCATATTTTACGAAAAAATAATTTTGCTAAAATGTCGTAAGGGGGGACCCTTACAAAAAGTTCAAAATAACGGACTTGCTTCAGCAGCACAATTCTGGTGCTGTAGTTGTAGGAGATGTCTCAAAACGTCATCAGGAGTCCCAACAAAACCTAAAAATGGAAGAAAATGCATATTTTACGAAAAAATTATTTTGCAAAAATGTCGTAAGGGGGGACCCTTACAAAAAAATTCAAAAAAACGGACTTACTTCAGCAGCAGATTTCTTGTGCTGTAATAGTAGGCGATGTCTCAAAACGTCATCAGGAGTCCCAACAAAACCTAAAAATGGAAGAAAATGCATATTTTACGAAAACAATTTTTTTTGCTGAAATGTCATAAGGGGGGACCCTTACAAAAAATTCAAAAAATCGGACTTACTTCAGCAGCACAATTCTTGTGCTGTAGTTGTCGGAGATGTCTCAAAACGTCATCAGGAGTTCCAACAAAACCTGAAAATGGAAGAAAATGCATATTTTACGAAAAAAAATTTTTGCAAAAATGTCGTAAGGGGTAAACCTTACAAAAAATTCAAAAAAACGGACTTGCTTCAGCAGCACAATTCTGGTGCTGTAGTTGTAGATGTCTCAAACCGTCATCAGGAGTCCAAACAAAACATGAAAATGGAAGAAAATGCATATTTTACGAAAACTATTTTTTGCAAAAATGTCGTAACCCTAACCCTAACCCTAACCCTAACCCTAACCCTAACCCTAACCCTAACCATTACAAAAAATTCAAAAAAACGGACTTGCTTCAGCAGCACATTTCTTGTGCTGTAATTGTAGGAGATGTCTCAAAACGTCATCAGGAGTCCAAACAAAACCTGAAAATGGAAGAAAATGCATATTTTACGAAAAAATAATTTTGCTAAAATGTCGTAAGGGGAGACCCTTACAAAAAATTCAAAAAAACGGACTTACTTCAACAGCACATTTCTTGTGCTGTAGTTGTAGGAGATGTCTCAAAACGTCATCAGGAGTCCCAACAAAACCTGAAAATGGAACAAAATGCATATTTTACGTAAAAAATGTTTTGCTAAAATGTCGTAAGGGGGGACCCTTACAAAAAATTAAAAAAAACGGACTTACTTCAGCAGCACATTTCTTGTGCTGTAATTGTAGGAGATGTCTCAAACCGTCATCAGGAGTCCCAACAAAACCTGAAAATGGAAGAAAATGCATATTTTACGAAAACTATTTTTTGCAAAAATGTCGTAAGGGGGGACCCTTACAAAAAATTCAAAAAAACGGACTTGCTTCAGCAGCACATTTCTTGTGCTGTAATTGTAGGAGATGTCTCAAAACGTCATCAGGAGTCCAAACAATACCTGAAAATGGAAGAAAATGCATATTTTACGAAAACAATTTTTTGCAAAAATGTCGTAAGGGGGGAACCTTACAAAAAATTCAAAAAAACGGACTTGCTTCAGCAGCACATTTCTTGTGCTGTAATTGTAGGAGATGTCTCAAAACGTCATCAGGAGTCCCAACAAAACCTGAAAATGGAAGAAAATGCATATTTTACGAAAAAAAAATTTTGCAAAAATGTCGTAAGGGGGGAACCTTACAAAAAATTCAAAAAAACGGACTTGCTTCAGCAGCACAATTCTGGTGCTGTAGTTGTAGATGTCTCAAACCGTCATCAGGAGTCCAAACAAAACATGAAAATGGAAGAAAATGCATATTTTACGAAAACTATTTTTTGCAAAAATGTCGTAACCCTAACCCTAACCCTAACCCTAACCCTAACCCTAACCCTTACAAAAAATTCAAAAAAACGGACTTGCTTCAGCAGCACATTTCTTGTGCTGTAATTGTAGGAGATGTCTCAAAACGTCATCAGGAGTCCAAACAAAACCTGAAAATGGAAGAAAATGCATATTTTACGAAAAAAAATTTTTGCAAAAATGTCGTAAGGGGGGAACCTTACAAAAAATTCAAAAAAACGGACTTGCTTCAGCAGCCCAATTCTTGTGATGTAGTTGTAGGAGATGTCTCAAACCGTCTTCAGTAGTCCAAACAAAACCTAAAAATGGAAGAAAATGCATATTTTACGAAAAAATTATTTTGCAAAAATCTCGTAAGGGGGGACCCTTACAAAAAGTTCAAAAAAACGGACTTGCTTCAGCAGCACAATTCTTGTGCTGTAGTTGTAGGAGATGTCTCAAAACGTCATCAGGAGTCCCAACAAAACCTGAAAATGGAAGAAAATGCATATTTTACGAAAAAATAATTTTGCTAAAATGTCGTAAGGGGGGACCCTTACAAAAAATTAAAAAAAACTGACTTATTTCAGCAGCACAATTCTTGTGCTGTAAATGAAGGAGATGTCTCAAAACGTCATCAGGAGTCCAAACAAAACCTGAAAATGGAAGAAAATGCATATTTTACATAAACATTTTTTTGCAAAAATGTCGTAAGGGGGGACCCTTACAAAGAATTGAAAAAAACGGACTTGCTTCAGCAGCACAATTCTTGTGCTGTAGTTGTAGGAGATGTCTCAAACCGTCATCAGGAGTCCAAACAAAACCTGAAAATGGAAGAAAATGCATATTCTACGAAAAACTTTTTTTTTGCTAAAATGTCGTAAGGGGGGACCGTTACAAAAAATTCAAAAAAACGGACTTACTTCAGCAGCACATTTCTTGTGCTGTAATTGTAGGAGATGTCTCAAAACGTCATCAGGAGTTCCAACAAAACCTGAAAATGGAAGAAAATGCATATTTTACGAAAACAATTTTTTGCAAAAATGTCATAAGGGGGGACCCTTACAAAAAATTGAAAAAAAACGGACTTGCTTCAGCAGCACAATTCTTGTGCTGTAGTTGTAGGAGATGTCTCAAACCGTCATCAGGAGTCCCAACAAAACCTAAAAATGGAAGAAAATGCATATTTTACGAAAAAATTATTTTGCTAAAATGTCGTAAGGGGGGACCCTTACAAAAAAATTCAAAAAAACGGACTTGCTTCAGCAGCACATTTCTTGTTCTGTAATTGTAGGAGATGTCTCAAAACGTCATCAGGAGTCCCAACATAACCTGAAAATGGAAGAAAATGCATATTTTACGAAAAAATTATTTTGCTAAAATGTCGTAAGGGGGGACCCTTACAAAAAATTAAAAAAAACTCACTTACTTCAGCAGCACATTTCTTGTGCTGTAGTTGTAGGCGATGTCTCAAACCGTCATCAGGAGTCCCAACAAAACCTGAAAATGGAAGAAAATGCATATTTTACGAAAACTATTTTTTGCAAAAATGTCGTAAGGGGGGACCCTTACAAAAAATTCAAAAAAACGGACTTGCTTCAGCAGCACATTTCTTGTGCTGTAATTGTAGGAGATGTCTCAAAACGTCATCAGGAGTCCAAACAAAACCTGAAAATGGAAGAAAATGCATATTTTACGAAAAAAAAATTTTGCAAAAATGTCGTAAGGGGGGAACCTTACAAAAAATTCAAAAAAACGGACTTGCTTCAGCAGCACAATTCTGGTGCTGTAGTTGTAGATGTCTCAAACCGTCATCAGGAGTCCAAACAAAACATGAAAATGGAAGAAAATGCATATTTTACGAAAACTATTTTTTGCAAAAATGTCGTAACCCTAACCCTAACCCTAACCCTAACCCTAACCCTAACCCTGACCCTTACAAAAAATTCAAAAAAACGGACTTGCTTCAGCAGCACATTTCTTGTGCTGTAATTGTAGGAGATGTCTCAAAACGTCATCAGGAGTCCAAACAAAACCTGAAAATGGAAGAAAATGCATATTTTACGAAAACAATTTTTTGCAAAAATGTCGTAAGGGGGGACCCTTACAAAAAATTCAAAAAAACGGACTTGCTTCAGCAGCACAATTCTTGTGCTGTAGTTGTAGATGTCTCAAACCGTCATCAGGAGTCCCAACAAAACCAAAAAATGGAAGAAAATGCATATTTTACGAAAAAATAATTTTGCTAAAATGTCGTAAGGGGGGACCCTTACAAAAAGTTCAAAAAAACGGACTTGCTTCAGCAGCCCAATTCTGGTGCTATAGTTGTTGGAGATGTCTCAAAACGTCATCAGGAGTCCCAACAAAACCTGAAAATGGAAGAAAATGCATATTTTGCGAAAAACATTTTTTGCTAAAATGTTGTAAGGGGGGACCCTTACAAAAAATTCAAACAAACGGACTTGCTTCAGCAGCACAATTCTGCTGCTGTAGTTGTAGATGTCTCAAAACGTCATCAGGAGTCCCAACAAAACCAGAAAATGGAAGAAAATGCATATTTTACGAAAAAAAATTTTTGCAAAAATGTCGTAAGGGGGGACCCTCACAAAAAATTCAAAAAAACGGACTTACTTCAGCAGCACATTTCTTGAAATGTCTCAAAACGTCATCAGGAGTCCAAACAAAACCTGAAAATGAAAGAAAATGCATATTTTACGAAAAAAAAAAAAGTTGTTAAAATGTCGTAAGGGGGGACCCTTACAAAAAATTCCAAAAAACGGACTTACTTCAGGAGCACATTTCTTGTGCTGTAATTGTAGGAGATGTCTCAAAACGCCATCAGGAGTCCCAACAAAACCTGAAAATGGAAGAAAATGCATATTGTACGAAAAAATAATTTTGCTAAAATGTCGTAAGGGGGGACCCTTACAAAAAGTTAAAAAAAACGGACTTGCTTCAGCAGCACAATTCTGGTGCTATAGTTGTAGGAGATGTCTCAAAACGTCATCAGGAGTCCCAACAAAACCTGAAAATGGAACAAAATGCATATTTTACGTAAAAAATGTTTTGCTAAAATGTCGTAAGGGGGGACCCTTACAAAAAATTCAAAAAAACGGACTTACTTCAGCAGCACATTTCTTGTGCTGTAATTGTAGGCGATGTCTCAAACCGTCATCAGGAGTCCCAACAAAACCTGAAAATGGAAGAAAATGCATATTTTACGAAAACTATTTTTTGCAAAAATGTCGTAAGGGGGGACCCTTACAAAAAATTCAAAAAAACGGACTTGCTTCAGCAGCACATTTCTTGTGCTGTAATTGTAGGAGATGTCTCAAAACGTCATCAGGAGTCCAAACAAAACCTGAAAATGGAAGAAAATGCATATTTTACGAAAACTATTTTTTGCAAAAATGTCGTAAGGGGGGACCCTTACAAAAAATTCAAAAAAACGGACTTGCTTCAGCAGCACATTTCTTGTGCTGTAATTGTAGGAGATGTCTCAAAACGTCATCAGGAGTCCAAACAAAACCTGAAAATGGAAGAAAATGCATATTTTACGAAAACTATTTTTTGCAAAAATGTCGTAAGGGGGGACCCTTACAAAAAATTCAAAAAAACGGACTTGCTTCAGCAGCACATTTCTTGTGCTGTAATTGTAGGAGATGTCTCAAAACGTCATCAGGAGTCCCAACAAAACCTGAAAATGGAAGAAAATGCATATTTTACGAAAAAAAAATTTTGCAAAAATGTCGTAAGGGGGGAACCTTACAAAAAATTCAAAAAAACGGACTTGCTTCAGCAGCACAATTCTAGTGCTGTAGTTGTAGATGTCTCAAACCGTCATCAGGAGTCCAAACAAAACATGAAAATGGAAGAAAATGCATATTTTACGAAAACAATTTTTTGCAAAAATGTCGTAACCCTAACCCTAACCCTAACCCTAACCCAACCCTAACCCTAACCCTAACCCTAACCCTGACCCTTACAAAAAATTCAAAAAAACGGACTTGCTTCAGCAGCACATTTCTTGTGCTGTAATTGTAGGAGATGTCTCAAAACGTCATCAGGAGTCCCAACAAAACCAAAAAATGCAAGAAAATGCATATTTTACGAAAAAATAATTTTGCTAAAATGTCGTAAGGGGGGACCCTTACAAAAAGTTCAAAAAAACGGACTTGCTTCAGCAGCCCAATTCTGGTGCTATAGTTGTTGGAGATGTCTCAAAACGTCATCAGGAGTCCCAACAAAACCTGAAAATGGAAGAAAATGCATATTTTGCGAAAAACATTTTTTGCTAAAATGTTGTAAGGGGGGACCCTTACAAAAAATTCAAACAAACGGACTTGCTTCAGCAGCACAATTCTGCTGCTGTAGTTGTAGATGTCTCAAAACGTCATCAGGAGTCCCAACAAAACCAGAAAATGGAAGAAAATGCATATTTTACGAAAAAAAAAATTTTGCAAAAATGTCGTAAGGGGGGACCCTCACAAAAAATTCAAAAAAACGGACTTACTTCAGCAGCACATTTCTTGAAATGTCTCAAAACGTCATCAGGAGTCCAAACAAAACCTGAAAATATGAGAAAATGCATATTTTACGAAAAAAAAAAAAAAGTTGTTAAAATGTCGTAAGGGGGGACCCTTACAAAAAATTCCAAAAAACGGACTTACTTCAGGAGCACATTTCTTGTGCTGTAATTGTAGGAGATGTCTCAAAACGCCATCAGGAGTCCCAACAAAACCTGAAAATGGAAGAAAATGCATATTGTACGAAAAAATAATTTTGCTAAAATGTCGTAAGGGGGGACCCTTACAAAAAGTTAAAAAAAACGGACTTGCTTCAGCAGCACAATTCTGGTGCTATAGTTGTGGGAGATGTCTCAAAACGTCATCAGGAGTCCCAACAAAACCTGAAAATGGAAGAAAATGCATATTTTACGAAAAAATAATTTTGCTAAAATGTCGTAAGGGGGGACCCTTACAAAAAATTCAAAAAAACGGACTTACTTCAACAGCACATTTCTTGTGCTGTAGTTGTAGGAGATGTCTCAAAACGTCATCAGGAGTCCCAACAAAACCTGAAAATGGAACAAAATGCATATTTTACGTAAAAAATGTTTTGCTAAAATGTCGTAAGGGGGGACCCTTACAAAAAATTCAAAAAAACGGACTTACTTCAGCAGCACATTTCTTGTGCTGTAATTGTAGGCGATGTCTCAAACCGTCATCAGGAGTCCCAACAAAACCTGAAAATGGAAGAAAATGCATATTTTACGAAAACTATTTTTTGCAAAAATGTCGTAAGGGGGGACCCTTACAAAAAATTCAAAAAAACGGACTTGCTTCAGCAGCACAATTCTGGTGCTGTAGTTGTAGATGTCTCAAACCGTCATCAGGAGTCCAAACAAAACATGAAAATGGAAGAAAATGCATATTTTACGAAAACTATTTTTTGCAAAAATGTCGTAACCCTAACCCTAACCCTAACCCTAACCCTTACAAAAAATTCAAAAAAACGGACTTGCTTCAGCAGCACATTTCTTGTGCTGTAATTGTAGGAGATGTCTCAAAACGTCATCAGGAGTCCAAACGAAACCTGAAAATGGAAGAAAATGCATATTTTACGAAAAAATAATTTTGCTAAAATGTCGTAAGGGGGGACCCTTACAAAAAATTCAAAAAAACGGACTTACTTCAACAGCACATTTCTTGTGCTGTAGTTGTAGGAGATGTCTCAAAACGTCATCAGGAGTCCCAACAAAACCTGAAAATGGAACAAAATGCATATTTTACGTAAAAAATGTTTTGCTAAAATGTCGTAAGGGGGGACCCTTACAAAAAATAAAAAAAAACGGACTTACTTCAGCAGCACATTTCTTGTGCTGTAATTGTAGGAGATGTCTCAAAACGTCATCAGGAGTCCCAACAAAACCTGAAAATGGAAGAAAATGCATATTTTACGAAAACTATTTTTTGCAAAAATGTCGTAAGGGGGGACCCTTACAAAAAATTCAAAAAAACGGACTTGCTTCAGCAGCACATTTCTTGTGCTGTAATTGTAGGAGATGTCTCAAAACGTCATCAGGAGTCCAAACAAAACCTGAAAATGGAAGAAAATGCATATTTTACGAAAACTATTTTTTGCAAAAATGTCGTAAGGGGGGACCCTTACAAAAAATTCAAAAAAACGGACTTGCTTCAGCAGCACATTTCTTGTGCTGTAATTGTAGGAGATGTCTCAAAACGTCATCAGGAGTCCCAACAAAACCTGAAAATGGAAGAAAATGCATATTTTACGAAAAAAAATTTTTGCAAAAATGTTGTAAGGGGGGAACCTTACAAAAAATTCAAAAAAACGGACTTGCTTCAGCAGCACAATTCTGGTGCTGTAGTTGTAGATGTCTCAAACCGTCATCAGGAGTCCCAACAAAACATGAAAATGGAAGAAAATGCATATTTTACGAAAAAAAAATTTTGCAAAAATGTCGTAACCCTAACCCTAACCCTAACCCTAACCCTAACCCTAACCCTTACAAAAAATTCAAAAAAACGGACTTGCTTCAGCAGCACATTTCTTGTGCTGTAATTGTAGGAGATGTCTCAAAACGTCATCAGGAGTCCAAACAAAACCTGAAAATGGAAGAAAATGCATATTTTACGAAAAAAAAAAATTTGCAAAAATGTCGTAAGGGGGGAACCTTACAAAAAATTCAAAAAAACGGACTTGCTTCAGCAGCCCAATTCTTGTGCTGTAGTTGTAGGAGATGTCTCAAACCGTCATCAGTAGTCCAAACAAAACCTAAAAATGGAAGAAAATGCATATTTTACGAAAAAATTATTTTGCAAAAATGTCGTAAGGGGGGACCCTTACAAAAAGTTCAAAAAAACGGACTTGCTTCAGCAGCACAATTCTTGTGCTGTAGTTGTAGGAGATGTCTCAAAACGTCATCAGGAGTCCCAACAAAACCTGAAAATGGAAGAAAATGCATATTTTACGAAAAAATAATTTTGCTAAAATGTCGTAAGGGGGGACCCTTACAAAAAATTAAAAAAAACGGACTTATTTCAGCAGCACAATTCTTGTGCTGTAAATGTAGGAGATGTCTCAAAACGTCATCAGGAGTCCAAACAAAACCTGAAAATGGAAGAAAATGCATATTTTACATAAACATTTTTTTGCAAAAATGTCGTAAGGGGGGACCCTTACAAAGAATTGAAAAAAACGGACTTGCTTCAGCAGCACAATTCTTGTGCTGTAGTTGTAGGAGATGTCTCAAACCGTCATCAGGAGTCCAAACAAAACCTGAAAATGGAAGAAAATGCATATTCTACGAAAAACTTTTTTTTTGCTAAAATGTCGTAAGGGGGGACCGTTACAAAAAATTCAAAAAAACGGACTTACTTCAGCAGCACATTTCTTGTGCTGTAATTGTAGGAGATGTCTCAAAACGTCATCAGGAGTTCCAACAAAACCTGAAAATGGAAGAAAATGCATATTTTACGAAAACAATTTTTTGCAAAAATGTCATAAGGGGGGACCCTTACAAAAAATTGAAAAAAAACGGACTTGCTTCAGCAGCACAATTCTTGTGCTGTAGTTGTAGGAGATGTCTCAAACCGTCATCAGGAGTCCCAACAAAACCTAAAAATGGAAGAAAATGCATATTTTACGAAAAAGTTATTTTGCTAAAATGTCGTAAGGGGGGACCCTTACAAAAAAATTCAAAAAAACGGACTTGCTTCAGCAGCACATTTCTTGTTCTGTAATTGTAGGAGATGTCTCAAAACGTCATCAGGAGTCCCAACATAACCTGAAAATGGAAGAAAATGGATATTTTACGAAAAAATTATTTTGCTAAAATGTCGTAAGGGGGGACCCTTACAAAAAATTAAAAAAAACTCACTTACTTCAGCAGCACATTTCTTGTGCTGTAGTTGTAGGCGATGTCTCAAACCGTCATCAGGAGTCCCAACAAAACCTGAAAATGGAAGAAAATGCATATTTTACGAAAACTATTTTTTGCAAAAATGTCGTAAGGGGGGAACCTTACAAAAAATTCAAAAAAACGGACTTGCTTCAGCAGCACATTTCTTGTGCTGTAATTGTAGGAGATGTCTCAAACCGTCATCAGGAGTCCAAACAAAACATGAAAATGGAAGAAAATGCATATTTTACGAAAACTATTTTTTGCAAAAATGTCGTAACCCTAACCCTAACCCTAAACCTAACCCTAACCCTAACCCTAACCCTGACCCTTACAAAAAATTCAAAAAAACGGACTTGCTTCAGCAGCACATTTCTTGTGCTGTAATTGTAGGAGATGTCTCAAAACGTCATCAGGAGTCCAAACAAAACCTGAAAATGGAAGAAAATGCATATTTTACGAAAACAATTTTTTGCAAAAATGTCGTAAGGGGGGACCCTTACAAAAAATTCAAAAAAACGGACTTACTTCAGCAGCACATTTCTTGAAATGTCTCAAAACGTCATCAGGAGTCCAAACAAAACCTGAAAATGAAAGAAAATGCATATTTTACAAAAAAAAAAAAAGTTGTTAAAATGTCGTAAGGGGGGACCCCTACAAAAAATTCCAAAAAACGGACTTACTTCAGGAGCATATTTCTTGTGCTGTAATTGTAGGAGATGTCTCAAAACGCCATCAGGAGTCCCAACAAAACCTGAAAATGGAAGAAAATGCATATTGTACGAAAAAATAATTTTGCTAAAATGTCGTAAGGGGGGACCCTTACAAAAAGTTAAAAAAAACGGACTTGCTTCAGCAGCACAATTCTGGTGCTATAGTTGTCGGAGATGTCTCAAAACGTCATCAGGAGTCCCAACAAAACCTGAAAATGGAAGAAAATGCATATTTTACGAAAAAATAATTTTGCTAAAATGTCGTAAGGGGGGACCCTTACAAAAAATTCAAAAAAACGGACTTACTTCAACAGCACATTTCTTGTGCTGTAGTTGTAGGAGATGTCTCAAAACGTCATCAGGAGTCCCAACAAAACCTGAAAATGGAACAAAATGCATATTTTACGTAAAAAATGTTTTGCTAAAATGTCGTAAGGGGGGACCCTTACAAAAAATTCAAAAAAACGGACTTACTTCAGCAGCACATTTCTTGTGCTGTAATTGTAGGCGATGTCTCAAACCGTCATCAGGAGTCCCAACAAAACCTGAAAATGGAAGAAAATGCATATTTTACGAAAACTATTTTTTGCAAAAATGTCGTAAGGGGGGACCCTTACAAAAAATTCAAAAAAACGGACTTGCTTCAGCAGCACATTTCTTGTGCTGTAATTGTAGGAGATGTCTCAAAACGTCATCAGGAGTCCAAACAAAACCTGAAAATGGAAGAAAATGCATATTTTACGAAAACTATTTTTTGCAAAAATGTCGTAAGGGGGGACCCTTACAAAAAATTCAAAAAAACGGACTTGCTTCAGCAGCACATTTCTTGTGCTGTAATTGTAGGAGATGTCTCAAAACGTCATCAGGAGTCCCAACAAAACCTGAAAATGGAAGAAAATGCATATTTTACGAAAACTATTTTTTGCAAAAATGTCGTAACCCTAACCCTAACCCTAACCCTAACCCTAACCCTAACCCTTACAAAAAATTCAAAAAAACGGACTTGCTTCAGCAGCACATTTCTTGTGCTGTAATTGTAGGAGATGTCTCAAAACGTCATCAGGAGTCCAAACAAAACCTGAAAATGGAAGAAAATGCATATTTTACGAAAAAAAAATTTTGCAAAAATGTCGTAAGGGGGGAACCTTACAAAAAATTCAAAAAAACGGACTTGCTTCAGCAGCCCAATTCTTGTGCTGTAGTTGTAGGAGATGTCTCAAACCGTCATCAGTAGTCCAAACAAAACCCAAAAATGGAAGAAAATGCATATTTTACGAAAAAATTATTTTGCAAAAATGTCAAAAAAGTTCAAAAAAACGGACTTGCTTCAGCAGCACAATTCTTGTGCTGTAGTTGTAGGAGATGTCTCAAAACGTCATCAGGAGTCCCAACAAAACCTGAAAATGGAAGAAAATGCATATTTTACGAAAAAATAATTTTGCTAAAATGTCGTAAGGGGGGACCCTTACAAAAAATTAAAAAAAACGGACTTATTTCAGCAGCACAATTCTTGTGCTGTAAATGTAGGAGATGTCTCAAAACGTCATCAGGAGTCCAAACAAAACCTGAAAATGGAAGAAAATGCACATTTTACATAAACTTTTTTTTGCAAAAATGTCGTAAGGGGGGACCCTTACAAAGAATTGAAAAAAACGGACTTGCTTCAGCAGCACAATTCTTGTGCTGTAGTTGTAGGAGATGTCTCAAACCGTCATCAGGAGTCCAAACAAAACCTGAAAATGGAAGAAAATGCATATTCTACGAAAAACTTTTTTTTTGCTAAAATGTCGTAAGGGGGGGACCGTTACAAAAAATTCAAAAAAACGGACTTACTTCAGCAGCACATTTCTTGTGCTGTAGTTGTAGGAGATGTCTCAAAACGTCATCAGGAGTCCCAACAAAACCTGAAAATGGAAGAAAATGCATATTTTACGAAAACAATTTTTTGCAAAAATGTCATAAGGGGGGACCCTTACAAAAAATTGAAAAAAACCGGACTTGCTTCAGCAGCACAATTCTTGTGCTGTAGTTGTAGGAGATGTCTCAAACCGTCATCAGGAGTCCCAACAAAACCTAAAAATGGAAGAAAATGCATATTTTACGAAAAAATTATTTTGCTAAAATGTCGTAAGGGGGGACCCTTACAAAAAAATTCAAAAAAACGGACTTGCTTCAGCAGCACATTTCTTGTTCTGTAATTGTAGGAGATGTCTCAAAACGTCATCAGGAGTCCAAACAAAACCTGAAAATGGAAGAAAATGCATATTTTACGAAAAAATTATTTTGCTAAAATGTTGTAAGGGGGGACCCTTACAAAAAATTAAAAAAAACTCACTTACTTCAGCAGCACATTTCTTGTGCTGTAGTTGTAGGCGATGTCTCAAACCGTCATCAGGAGTCCCAACAAAACCTGAAAATGGAAGAAAATGCATATTTTACGAAAACTATTTTTTGCAAAAATGTCGTAAGGGGGGACCCTTACAAAAAATTCAAAAAAAAGGACTTGCTTCAGCAGCACATTTCTTGTGCTGTAATTGTAGGAGATGTCTCAAAACGTCATCAGGAGTCCAAACAAAACCTGAAAATGGAAGAAAATGCATATTTTACGAAAAAAAATTTTTGCAAAAATGTCGTTAGGGGGGAACCTTACAAAAAATTCAAAAAAACGGACTTGCTTCAGCAGCACAATTCTGGTGCTGTAGTTGTAGATGTCTCAAACCGTCATCAGGAGTCCAAACAAAACATGAAAATGGAAGAAAATGCATATTTTACGAAAACTATTTTTTTGCAAAAATGTCGTAAGGGGGGACCCTTACAAAAAATTCAAAAAAAAGGACTTGCTTCAGCAGCACATTTCTTGTGCTGTAATTGTAGGAGATGTCTCAAAACGTCATCAGGAGTCCAAACAAAACCTGAAAATGGAAGAAAATGCATATTTTACGAAAAAAAAATTTTGCAAAAATGTCGTAAGGGGGGAACCTTACAAAAAATTCCAAAAAACGGACTTGCTTCAGCAGCCCAATTCTTGTGCTGTAGTTGTAGGAGATGTCTCAAACCGTCATCAGGAGTCCAAACAAAACCTAAAAATGGAAGAAAATGCATATTTTACGAAAAAATTATTTTGCAAAAATGTCGTAAGGGGGGACCCTTACAAAAAGTTCAAAAAAACGGACTTGCTTCAGCAGCACAATTCTTGTTCTGTAGTTGTAGGAGATGTCTCAAAACGTCATCAGGAGTCCCAACAAAACCTGAAAATGGAAGAAAATGCATATTTTACGAAAAAATAATTTTGCTAAAATGTCGTAAGAGGGGACCCTTACAAAAAATTTAAAAAAACGGACTTATTTCACCAGCACAATTCTTGTGCTGTAAATGTAGGAGATGTCTCAAAACGTCATCAGGAGTCCAAACAAAACCTGAAAATGGAAGAAAATGCATATTTTACATAAACATTTTTTTTGCAAAAATGTCGTAAGGGGGGACCCTTACAAAGAATTGAAAAAAACGGACTTGCTTCAGCAGCACAATTCTTGTGTTGTAGTTGTAGATGTCTCAAAACGTCATCAGGAGTCCCAACAAAACCTGAAAATGGAAGAAAATGCATATTTTACGGAAAAAGAAATTTGCAAAAATGTCGTAAGGGGGGACCCTTACAAAAAATTCAAAAAAACGGACTTACTTCAGCAGCACATTTCTTGTGCTGTAATTGTAGGCGATGTCTCAAACCGTCATCAGGAGTCCCAACAAAACCTGAAAATGGAAGAAAATGCATATTTTACGAAAACTATTTTTTGCAAAAATGTCGTAAGGGGGGACCCTTACAAAAAATTCAAAAAAACGGACTTGCTTCAGCAGCACATTTCTTGTGCTGTAATTGTAGGAGATGTCTCAAAACGTCATCAGGAGTCCAAACAAAACCTGAAAATGGAAGAAAATGCATATTTTACGAAAACTATTTTTTGCAAAAATGTCGTAAGGGGGGACCCTTACAAAAAATTCAAAAAAACGGACTTGCTTCAGCAGCACATTTCTTGTGCTGTAATTGTAGGAGAAGTCTCAAAACGTCATCAGGAGTCCCAACAAAACCTGAAAATGGAAGAAAATGCATATTTTACGAAAAAAATTTTTTGCAAAAATGTCGTAAGGGGGGAACCTTACAAAAAATTCAAAAAAACGGACTTGCTTCAGCAGCACAATTCTGGTGCTGTAGTTGTAGATGTCTCAAACCGTCATCAGGAGTCCAAACAAAACATGAAAATGGAAGAAAATGCATATTTTACGAAAACTATTTTTTGCAAAAATGTCGTAACCCTAACCCTAACCCTAACCCTAACCCTAACCCTAACCCTTACAAAAAATTCAAAAAAACGGACTTGCTTCAGCAGCACATTTCTTGTGCTGTAATTGTAGGAGATGTCTCAAAACGTCATCAGGAGTCCAAACAAAACCTGAAAATGGAAGAAAATGCATATTTTACGAAAACTATTTTTTGCAAAAATGTCGTAAGGGGGGACCCTTACAAAAAATTCAAAAAAACGGACTTGCTTCAGCAGCACATTTCTTGTGCTGTAATTGTAGGAGATGTCTCAAAACGTCATCAGGAGTCCCAACATAACCTGAAAATGGAAGAAAATGCATATTTTACGAAAAAATAATTTTGCTAAAATGTCGTAAGGGGGGACCCTTACAAAAAATAAAAAAAAACGGACTTATTTCAGCAGCACAATTCTTGTGCTGTAAATGTAGGAGATGTCTCAAAACGTCATCAGGAGTCCAAACAAAACCTGAAAATGGAAGAAAATGCATATTTTACATAAACATTTTTTTGCAAAAATGTCGTAAGGGGGGACCCTTACAAAGAATTGAAAAAAACGGACTTGCTTCAGCAGCACAATTCTTGTGCTGTAGTTGTAGGAGATGTCTCAAACCGTCATCAGGAGTCCAAACAAAACCTGAAAATGGAAGAAAATGCATATTCTACGAAAAACCTTTTTTTTTGCTAAAATGTCGTAAGGGGGGACCGTTACAAAAAATTCAAAAAAACGGACTTACTTCGGCAGCACATTTCTTGTGCTGTAATTGTAGGAGATGTCTCAAAACGTCATCAGGAGTTCCAACAAAACCTGAAAATGGAAGAAAATGCATATTTTACGAAAACAATTTTTTGCAAAAATGTCATAAGGGGGGACCCTTACAAAAAATTGAAAAAAAACGGACTTGCTTCAGCAGCACAATTCTTGTGCTGTAGTTGTAGGAGATGTCTCAAACCGTCATCAGGAGTCCCAACAAAACCTAAAAATGGAAGAAAATGCATATTTTACGAAAAAATAATTTTGCTAAAATGTCGTAAGGGGGGAGGGACCCTTACAAAAAAATTCAAAAAAACGGACTTGCTTCAGCAGCACATTTCTTGTTCTGTAATTGTAGGAGATGTCTCAAAACGTCATCAGGAGTTCCAACATAACCTGAAAATGGAAGAAAATGCATATTTTACGAAAAAATTATTTTGCTAAAATGTCGTAAGGGGGGAACCTTACAAAAAATTAAAAAATACTCACTTACTTCAGCAGCACATTTCTTGTGCTGTAGTTGTAGGCGATGTCTCAAACCGTCATCAGGAGTCCCAACAAAACCTGAAAATGGAAGAAAATGCATATTTTACGAAAACTATTTTTTGCAAAAATGTCGTAAGGGGGGACCCTTACAAAAAATTCAAAAAAACGGACTTGCTTCAGCAGCACATTTCTTGTGCTGTAATTGTAGGAGATGTCTCAAAACGTCATCAGGAGTCCCAACAAAACCTGAAAATGGAAGAAAATGCATATTTTACGAAAAAAAAATTTTGCAAAAATGTCTTAAGGGGGGAACCTTACAAAAAATTCAAAAAAACGGACTTGCTTCAGCAGCACAATTCTGGTGCTGTAGTTGTAGATGTCTCAAACCGTCATCAGGAGTCCAAACAAAACCTGAAAATGGAAGAAAATGCATATTCTACGAAAAACTTTTTTTTTGCTAAAATGTCGTAAGGGGGGACCGTTACAAAAAATTCAAAAAAACGGACTTACTTCAGCAGCACATTTCTTGTGCTGTAATTGTAGGAGATGTCTCAAAACGTCATCAGGAGTTCCAACAAAACCTGAAAATGGAAGAAAATGCATATTTTACGAAAAAAAATTTTTGCAAAAATGTCTTAAGGGGGGAACCTTACAAAAAATTCAAAAAAACGGACTTGCTTCAGCAGCACAATTCTGGTGCTGTAGTTGTAGATGTCTCAAACCGTCATCAGGAGTCCAAACAAAACCTGAAAATGGAAGAAAATGCATATTCTACGAAAAACTTTTTTTTTGCTAAAATGTCGTAAGGGGGGACCGTTACAAAAAATTCAAAAAAACGGACTTACTTCAGCAGCACATTTCTTGTGCTGTAATTGTAGGAGATGTCTCAAACCGTCATCAGGAGTCCCAACAAAACCAAAAAATGGAAGAAAATGCATATTTTACGAAAAAAAAGTTTTGCTAAAATGTCGTAAGGGGGGACCCTTACAAAAAGTTCAAAAAAACGGACTTGCTTCAGCAGCCCAATTCTGGTGCTATAGTTGTTGGAGATGTCTCAAAACGTCATCAGGAGTCCCAACAAAACCTGAAAATGGAAGAAAATGCATATTTTGCGAAAAACATTTTTTGCTAAAATGTTGTAAGGGGGGACCCTTACAAAAAATTCAAACAAACGGACTTGCTTCAGCAGCACAATTCTGCTGCTGTAGTTGTAGATGTCTCAAAACGTCATCAGGAGTCCCAACAAAACCAGAAAATGGAAGAAAATGCATATTTTACGAAAAAAAATTTTTGCAAAAATGTCGTAAGGGGGGACCCTCACAAAAAATTCAAAAAAACGGACTTACTTCAGCAGCACATTTCTTGAAATGTCTCAAAACGTCATCAGGAGTCCAAACAAAACCTGAAAATGAAAGAAAATGCATATTTTACGAAAAAAAAAAAAAAGTTGTTAAAATGTCGTAAGGGGGGACCCTTACAAAAAATTCCAAAAAACGGACTTACTTCAGGAGCACATTTCTTGTGCTGTAATTGTAGGAGATGTCTCAAAACGCCATCAGGAGTCCCAACAAAACCTAAAAATGGAAGAAAATGCATAGTGTACGAAAAAATAATTTTGCTAAAATGTCGTAAGGGGGGACCCTTACAAAAAGTTAAAAAAAACGGACTTGCTTCAGCAGCACAATTCTGGTGCTATAGTTGTCGGAGATGTCTCAAAACGTCATCAGGAGTCCCAACAAAACCTGAAAATGGAAGAAAATGCATATTTTACGAAAAAATAATTTTGCTAAAATGTCGTAAGGGGGGACCCTTACAAAAAATTCAAAAAAACGGACTTACTTCAACAGCACATTTCTTGTGCTGTAGTTGTAGGAGATGTCTCAAAACGTCATCAGGAGTCCCAACAAAACCTGAAAATGGAACAAAATGCATATTTTACGTAAAAAATGTTTTGCTAAAATGTCGTAAGGGGGGGCCCTTACAAAAAATTCAAAAAAACGGACTTACTTCAGCAGCACATTTCTTGTGCTGTAATTGTAGGCGATGTCTCAAACCGTCATCAGGAGTCCCAACAAAACCTGAAAATGGAAGAAAATGCATATTTTACGAAAACTATTTTTTGCAAAAATGTCGTAACCCTAACCCTAACCCTAACCCTAACCCTAACCCTGACCCTTACAAAAAATTCAAAAAAACGGACTTGCTTCAGCAGGACATTTCTTGTGCTGTAATTGTAGGAGATGTCTCAAAACGTCATCAGGAGTCCAAACAAAACCTGGAAATGGAAGAAAATGCATATTTTACGAAAACTATTTTTTGCAAAAATGTCGTAAGGGGGGAACCTTACAAAAAATTCAAAAAAACGGACTTACTTCAACAGCACAATTCTGGTGCTGTAGTTGTAGATGTCTCAAACCGTCATCAGGAGTCCAAACAAAACATGAAAATGGAAGAAAATGCATATTTTACGAAAACTATTTTTTGCAAAAATGTCGTAACCCTAACCCTAACCCTAACCCTAACCCTAACCCTAACCCTAACCCTAACACTTACAAAAAATTCAAAAAAACGGACTTGCTTCAGCAGCACATTTCTTGTGCTGTAATTGTAGGAGATGTCTCAAAACGTCATCAGGAGTCCAAACAAAACCTGAAAATGGAAGAAAATGCATATTTTACGAAAAAATAATTTTGCTAAAATGTCGTAAGGGGGGACCCTTACAAAAAATTCAAAAAAACGGACTTACTTCAACAGCACATTTCTTGTGCTGTAGTTGTAGGAGATGTCTCAAAACGTCATCAGGAGTCCCAACAAAACCTGAAAATGGAACAAAATGCATATTTTACGTAAAAAATGTTTTGCTAAAATGTCGTAAGGGGGGACCCTTACAAAAAATTCAAAAAAACGGACTTACTTCAGCAGCACATTTCTTGTGCTGTAATTGTAGGCGATGTCTCAAACCGTCATCAGGAGTCCCAACAAAACCTGAAAATGGAAGAAAATGCATATTTTACGAAAACTATTTTTTGCAAAAATGTCGTAAGGGGGGACCCTTACAAAAAATTCAAAAAAACGGACTTGCTTCAGCAGCACATTTCTTGTGCTGTAATTGTAGGAGATGTCTCAAAACGTCATCAGGAGTCCAAACAAAACCTGAAAATGGAAGAAAATGCATATTTTACGAAAACAATTTTTTGCAAAAATGTCGTAAGGGGGTTTCGTACAAAAAATTCAAAAAAACGGACTTGCTTCAGCAGCACATTTCTTGTGCTGTAATTGTAGGAGATGTCTCAAAACGTCATCAGGAGTCCCAACAAAACCTGAAAATGGAAGAAAATGCATATTTTAAGAAAAAAAATTTTTGCAAAAATGTCGTAAGGGGGGAACCTTACAAAAAATTCAAAAAAACGGACTTGCTTCAGCAGCACAATTCTGGTGCTGTAGTTGTAGATGTCTCAAACCGTCATCAGGAGTCCAAACAAAACATGAAAATGGAAGAAAATGCATATTTTACGAAAACTATTTTTTGCAAAAATGTCGTAACCCTAACCCTAACCCTAACCCTAACCCTAACCCTAACCCTAACCCTAACCCTTACAAAAAATTCAAAAAAACGGACTTGCTTCAGCAGCACATTTCTTGTGATGTAATTGTAGGAGATGTCTCAAAACGTCATCAGGAGTCCAAACAAAACCTGAAAATGGAAGAAAATGCATATTTTACGAAAACTATTTTTTGCAAAAATGTCGTAATGGGGGACCCTTACAAAAAAATTCAAAAAAACGGACTTGCTTCAGCAGCACAATTATGGTGCTGTAGTTGTAGATGTCTCAAAACGTCATCAGGAGTCCAAACAAAAGCTGAAAATGGAAGAAAATGCATATTTTACGAAAACAATTTTTTGCAAAAATGTCGTAAGGGGGGACCCTTACAAAAAATTCAAAAAAACGGACTTGCTTCAGCAGCACAATTCTTGTGCTGTAGTTGTAGATGTCTCAAACCGTCATCAGGAGTCCCAACAAAACCAAAAAATGGAAGAAAATGCATATTTTACGAAAAAATAATTTTGCTAAAATGTCGTAAGGGGGGACCCTTACAAAAAGTTCAAAAAAACGGACTTGCTTCAGCAGCCCAATTCTGGTGCTATAGTTGTTGGAGATGTCTCAAAACGTCATCAGGAGTCCCAACAAAACCTGAAAATGGAAGAAAATGCATATTTTGCGAAAAACATTTTTTGCTCAAATGTTGTAAGGGGGGACCCTTACAAAAAATTCAAACAAACGGACTTGCTTCAGCAGCACAATTCTGCTGCTGTAGTTGTAGATGTCTCAAAACGTCATCAGGAGTCCCAACAAAACCAGAAAATGGAAGAAAATGCATATTTTACGAAAAAAAATTTTTGCAAAAATGTCGTAAGGGGGGACCCTCACAAAAAATTCAAAAAAACGGACTTACTTCAGCAGCACATTTCTTGAAATGTCTCAAAACGTCATCAGGAGTCCAAACAAAACCTGAAAATGAAAGAAAATGCATATTTTACGAAAAAAAAAAAAGTTGTTAAAATGTCGTAAGGGGGGACCCTTACAAAAAATTCCAAAAAACGGACTTACTTCAGGAGCACATTTCTTGTCCTGTAATTGTAGGAGATGTCTCAAAACGCCATCAGGAGTCCCAACAAAACCTGAAAATGGAAGAAAATGCATATTGTACGAAAAAATAATTTTGCTAAAATGTCGTAAGGGGGGACCCTTACAAAAAGTTAAAAAAAACGGACTTGCTTCAGCAGGACAATTCTGGTGCTATAGTTGTAGGAGATGTCTCAAAACGTCATCAGGAGTCCCAACAAAACCTGAAAATGGAACAAAATGCATATTTTACGTAAAAAATGTTTTGCTAAAATGTCGTAAGGGGGGACCCTTACAAAAAATTCAAAAAAACGGACTTACTTCAGCAGCACATTTCTTGTGCTGTAATTGTAGGCGATGTCTCAAACCGTCATCAGGAGTCCCAACAAAACCTGAAAATGGAAGAAAATGCATATTTTACGAAAACTATTTTTTGCAAAAATGTCGTAAGGGGGGACCCTTACAAAAAATTCAAAAAAACGGACTTGCTTCAGCAGCACATTTCTTGTGCTGTAATTGTAGGAGATGTCTCAAAACGTCATCAGGAGTCCAAACAAAACCTGAAAATGGAAGAAAATGCATATTTTACGAAAACAATTTTTTGCAAAAATGTCGTAAGGGGGTTTCGTACAAAAAATTCAAAAAAACGGACTTGCTTCAGCAGCACATTTCTTGTGCTGTAATTGTAGGAGATGTCTCAAAACGTCATCAGGAGTCCCAACAAAACCTGAAAATGGAAGAAAATGCATATTTTACGAAAAAAAAATTTTGCAAAAATGTCGTAAGGGGGGAACCTTACAAAAAATTCAAAAAAACGGACTTGCTTCAGCAGCACAATTCTGGTGCTGTAGTTGTAGATGTCTCAAACCGTCATCAGGAGTCCAAACAAAACATGAAAATGGAAGAAAATGCAAATTTTACGAAAACTATTTTTTGCAAAAATGTCGTAACCCTAACCCTAACCCTAACCCTAACCCTAACCCTTACAAAAAATTCAAAAAAACGGACTTGCTTCAGCAGCACATTTCTTGTGCTGTAATTGTAGGAGATGTCTCAAAACGTCATCAGGAGTCCCAACAAAACCAAAAAATGCAAGAAAATGCATATTTTACGAAAAAATAATTTTGCTAAAATGTCGTAAGGGGGGACCCTTACAAAAAGTTCAAAAAAACGGACTTGCTTCAGCAGCCCAATTCTGGTGCTATAGTTGTTGGAGATGTCTCAAAACGTCATCAGGAGTCCCAACAAAACCTAAAAATGGAAGAAAATGCATATTTTACGAAAAAATTATTTTGCAAAAATGTCGTAAGGGGGGAACCTTACAAAAAATTCAAAAAAACGGACTTGCTTCAGCAGCCCAATTCTTGTGCTGTAGTTGTAGGAGATGTCTCAAAACGTCATCAGGAGTCCCAACAAAACCTGAAAATGGAAGAAAATGCATATTTTACGAAAAAATAATTTTGCTAAAATGTCGTAAGGGGGGACCCTTACAAAAAATTTAAAAAAACGGAATTATTTCAGCAGCACAATTCTTGTGCTGTAAATGTAGGAGATGTCTCAAAACGTCATCAGGAGTCCAAACAAAACCTGAAAATGGAAGAAAATGCATATTTTACATAAACATTTTTTTGCAAAAATGTCGTAAGGGGGGACCCTTACAAAGAATTGAAAAAAACGGACTTGCTTCAGCAGCACAATTCTTGTGCTGTAGTTGTAGGAGATGTCTCAAACCGTCATCAGGAGTCCAAACAAAACCTGAAAATGGAAGAAAATGCATATTCTACGAAAAACTTTTTTTTTGCTAAAATGTCGTAAGGGGGGACCCTTACAAAAAATTAAAAAAAACGGACTTACTTCAGCAGCACATTTCTTGTGCTGTAATTGTAGGAGATGTCTCAAAACGTCATCAGGAGTTCCAACAAAACCTGAAAATGGAAGAAAATGCATATTTTACGAAAAAATTATTTTGCTAAAATGTCGTAAGGGGGGACCCTTACAAAAAATTAAAAAAAACTCACTTACTTCAGCAGCACATTTCTTGTGCTGTAATTGTAGGAGATGTCTCAAACCGTCATCAGGAGTCCAAACAAAACATGAAAATGGAAGAAAATGCATATTTTACGAAAACTATTTTTTGCAAAAATGTCGTAACCCTAACCCTAACCCTAACCCTAACCCTAACCCTAACCCTAACCCTAACCCTAACCCTGACCCTTACAAAAAATTCAAAAAAACGGACTTGCTTCAGCAGCACATTTCTTGTGCTGTAATTGTAGGAGATGTCTCAAAACGTCATCAGGAGTCCCAACAAAACCAAAAAATGGAAGAAAATGCATATTTTACGAAAAAAAATTTTTGCTAAAATGTCGTAAGGGGGGACCCTTACAAAAAGTTCAAAAAAACGGACTTGCTTCAGCAGCCCAATTCTGGTGCTATAGTTGTTGGAGATGTCTCAAAACGTCATCAGGAGTCCCAACAAAACCTGAAAATGGAAGAAAATGCATATTTTGCGAAAAACATTTTTTGCTAAAATGTTGTAAGGGGGGACCCTTACAAAAAATTCAAACAAACGGACTTGCTTCAGCAGCACAATTCTGCTGCTGTAGTTGTAGATGTCTCAAAATGTCATCAGGAGTCCCAACAAAACCAGAAAATGGAAGAAAATGCATATTTTACGAAAAAAAAATTTTGCAAAAATGTCGTAAGGGGGGACCCTCACAAAAAATTCAAAAAAACGGACTTACTTCAGCAGCACATTTCTTGAAATGTCTCAAAACGTCATCAGGAGTCCAAACAAAACCTGAAAATGAAAGAAAATGCATATTTTACGAAAAAAAAAAAAGTTGTTAAAATGTCGTAAGGGGGGACCCTTACAAAAAATTCCAAAAAACGGACTTACTTCAGGAGCACATTTCTTGTGCTGTAATTGTAGGAGATGTCTCAAAACGCCATCAGGAGTCCCAACAAAACCTGAAAATGGAAGAAAATGCATATTGTACGAAAAAATAATTTTGCTAAAATGTCGTAAGGGGGGACCCTTACAAAAAGTTAAAAAAAACGGACTTGCTTCAGCAGCACAATTCTGGTGCTATAGTTGTCGGAGATGTCTCAAAACGTCATCAGGAGTCCCAACAAAACCTGAAAATGGAAGAAAATGCATATTTTACGAAAAAATAATTTTGCTAAAATGTCGTAAGGGGGGACCCTTACAAAAAATTCAAAAAAACGGACTTACTTCAACAGCACATTTCTTGTGCTGTAGTTGTAGGAGATGTCTCAAAACGTCATCAGGAGTCCCAACAAAACCTGAAAATGGAACAAAATGCATATTTTACGTAAAAAATGTTTTGCTAAAATGTCGTAAGGGGGGACCCTTACAAAAAATTCAAAAAAACGGACTTACTTCAGCAGCACATTTCTTGTGCTGTAATTGTAGGCGATGTCTCAAACCGTCATCAGGAGTCCAAACAAAACCTGAAAATGGAAGAAAATGCATATTTTACGAAAACTATTTTTTGCAAAAATGTCGTAAGGGGGGACCCTTACAAAAAATTCAAAAAAACGGACTTGCTTCAGCAGCACATTTCTTGTGCTGTAATTGTAGGAGATGTCTCAAAACGTCATCAGGAGTCCAAACAAAACCTGAAAATGGAAGAAAATGCATATTTTACGAAAACTATTTTTTGCAAAAATGTCGTAAGGGGGGACCCTTACAAAAAATTCAAAAAAACGGACTTGCTTCAGCAGCACAATTCTTGTGCTGTAATTGTAGGAGATGTCTCAAAACGTCATCAGGAGTCCCAACAAAACCTGAAAATGGAAGAAAATGCATATTTTACGAAAAAAAAATTTTGCAAAAATGTCGTAAGGGGGGAACCTTACAAAAAATTCAAAAAAACGGACTTGCTTCAGCAGCACAATTCTGGTGCTGTAGTTGTAGATGTCTCAAACCGTCATCAGGAGTCCAAACAAAACATGAAAATGGAAGAAAATGCATATTTTACGAAAACTATTTTTTGCAAAAATGTCGTAACCCTAACCCTAACCCTAACCCTAACCCTAACCCTAACCCTTACAAAAAATTCAAAAAAACGGACTTGCTTCAGCAGCACATTTCTTGTGCTGTAATTGTAGGAGATGTCTCAAAACGTCATCAGGAGTCCCAACAAAACCAAAAAATGCAAGAAAATGCATATTTTACGAAAAAATAATTTTGCTAAAATGTCGTAAGGGGGGACCCTTACAAAAAGTTCAAAAAAACGGACTTGCTTCAGCAGCCCAATTCTGGTGCTATAGTTGTTGGAGATGTCTCAAAACGTCATCAGGAGTCCCAACAAAACCTAAAAATGGAAGAAAATGCATATTTTACGAAAAAATTATTTTGCAAAAATGTCGTAAGGGGGGAACCTTACAAAAAATTCAAAAAAACGGACTTGCTTCAGCAGCCCAATTCTTGTGCTGTAGTTGTAGGAGATGTCTCAAAACGTCATCAGGAGTCCCAACAAAACCTGAAAATGGAAGAAAATGCATATTTTACGAAAAAATAATTTTGCTAAAATGTCGTAAGGGGGGACCCTTACAAAAAATTAAAAAAAACGGAATTATTTCAGCAGCACAATTCTTGTGCTGTAAATGTAGGAGATGTCTCAAAACGTCATCAGGAGTCCAAACAAAACCTGAAAATGGAAGAAAATGCATATTTTACATAAACATTTTTTTGCAAAAATGTCGTAAGGGGGGACCCTTACAAAGAATTGAAAAAAACGGACTTGCTTCAGCAGCACAATTCTTGTGCTGTAGTTGTAGGAGATGTCTCAAACCGTCATCAGGAGTCCCAACAAAACCTAAAAATGGAAGAAAATGCATATTTTACGAAAAAATAATTTTGCTAAAATGTCGTAAGGGGGGACCCTTACAAAAAAATTCAAAAAAACGGACTTGCTTCAGCAGCACATTTCTTGTTCTGTAATTGTAGGAGATGTCTCAAAACGTCATCAGGAGTCCCAACATAACCTGAAAATGGAAGAAAATGCATATTTTACGAAAAAATTATTTTGCTAAAATGTCGTAAGGGGGGACCCTTACAAAAAATTAAAAAAAACTCACTTACTTCAGCAGCACATTTCTTGTGCTGTAGTTGTAGGCGATGTCTCAAACCGTCATCAGGAGTCCCAACAAAACCTGAAAATGGAAGAAAATGCATATTTTACGAAAACTATTTTTTGCAAAAATGTCGTAAGGGGGGAGGGAACCTTACAAAAAATTCAAAAAAACGGACTTACTTCAGCAGCACATTTCTTGTGCTGTAATTGTAGGAGATGTCTCAAAACGTCATCAGGAGTTCCAACAAAACCTGAAAATGGAAGAAAATGCATATTTTACGAAAACAATTTTTTGCAAAAATGTCATAAGGGGGGACCCTTACAAAAAATTTAAAAAAAACGGACTTGCTTCAGCAGCACAATTCTTGTGCTGTAGTTGTAGGAGATGTCTCAAACCGTCATCAGGAGTCCCAACAAAACCTAAAAATGGAAGAAAATGCATATTTTACGAAAAAATAATTTTGCTAAAATGTCGTAAGGGGGGACCCTTACAAAAAAATTCAAAAAAACGGACTTGCTTCAGCAGCACATTTCTTGTTCTGTAATTGTAGGAGATGTCTCAAAACGTCATCAGGAGTCCCAACATAACCTGAAAATGGAAGAAAATGCATATTTTACGAAAAAATTATTTTGCTAAAATGTCGTAAGGGGGGAACCTTACAAAAAATTCAAAAAAACGGACTTGCTTCAGCAGCACATTTCTTGTGCTGTAATTGTAGGAGATGTCTCAAACCGTCATCAGGAGTCCAAACAAAACATGAAAATGGAAGAAAATGCATATTTTACGAAAACTATTTTTTGCAAAAATGTCGTAACCCTAACCCTAACCCTAACCCTAACCCTAACCCTAACCCTGACCCTTACAAAAAATTCAAAAAAACGGACTTGCTTCAGCAGCACATTTCTTGTGCTGTAATTGTAGGAGATGTCTCAAAACGTCATCAGGAGTCCCAACAAAACCAAAAAATGGAAGAAAATGCATATTTTACGAAAAAAAATTTTTGCTAAAATGTCGTAAGGGGGGACCCTTACAAAAAGTTCAAAAAAACGGACTTGCTTCAGCAGCCCAATTCTGGTGCTATAGTTGTTGGAGATGTCTCAAAACGTCATCAGGAGTCCCAACAAAACCTGAAAATGGAAGAAAATGCATATTTTGCGAAAAACATTTTTTGCTAAAATGTTGTAAGGGGGGACCCTTACAAAAAATTCAAACAAACGGACTTGCTTCAGCAGCACAATTCTGCTGCTGTAGTTGTAGATGTCTCAAAATGTCATCAGGAGTCCCAACAAAACCAGAAAATGGAAGAAAATGCATATTTTACGAAAAAAAAATTTTGCAAAAATGTCGTAAGGGGGGACCCTCACAAAAAATTCAAAAAAACGGACTTACTTCAGCAGCACATTTCTTGAAATGTCTCAAAACGTCATCAGGAGTCCAAACAAAACCTGAAAATGAAAGAAAATGCATATTTTACGAAAAAAAAAAAAGTTGTTAAAATGTCGTAAGGGGGGACCCTTACAAAAAATTCCAAAAAACGGACTTACTTCAGGAGCACATTTCTTGTGCTGTAATTGTAGGAGATGTCTCAAAACGCCATCAGGAGTCCCAACAAAACCTGAAAATGGAAGAAAATGCATATTGTACGAAAAAATAATTTTGCTAAAATGTCGTAAGGGGGGACCCTTACAAAAAGTTAAAAAAAACGGACTTGCTTCAGCAGCACAATTCTGGTGCTATAGTTGTCGGAGATGTCTCAAAACGTCATCAGGAGTCCCAACAAAACCTGAAAATGGAAGAAAATGCATATTTTACGAAAAAATAATTTTGCTAAAATGTCGTAAGGGGGGACCCTTACAAAAAATTCAAAAAAACGGACTTACTTCAACAGCACATTTCTTGTGCTGTAGTTGTAGGAGATGTCTCAAAACGTCATCAGGAGTCCCAACAAAACCTGAAAATGGAACAAAATGCATATTTTACGTAAAAAATGTTTTGCTCAAATGTCGTAAGGGGGGACCCTTACAAAAAATTCAAAAAAACGGACTTACTTCAGCAGCACATTTCTTGTGCTGTAATTGTAGGCGATGTCTCAAACCGTCATCAGGAGTCCAAACAAAACCTGAAAATGGAAGAAAATGCATATTTTACGAAAACTATTTTTTGCAAAAATGTCGTAAGGGGGGACCCTTACAAAAAATTCAAAAAAACGGACTTGCTTCAGCAGCACATTTCTTGTGCTGTAATTGTAGGAGATGTCTCAAAACGTCATCAGGAGTCCAAACAAAACCTGAAAATGGAAGAAAATGCATATTTTACGAAAACTATTTTTTGCAAAAATGTCGTAAGGGGGGACCCTTACAAAAAATTAAAAAAAACGGACTTGCTTCAGCAGCACAATTCTTGTGCTGTAATTGTAGGAGATGTCTCAAAACGTCATCAGGAGTCCCAACAAAACCTGAAAATGGAAGAAAATGCATATTTTACGAAAAAAAATTTTTGCAAAAATGTCGTAAGGTGGGAACCTTACAAAAAATTCAAAAAAACGGACTTGCTTCAGCAGCACAATTCTGGTGCTGTAGTTGTAGATGTCTCAAACCGTCATCAGGAGTCCAAACAAAACATGAAAATGGAAGAAAATGCATATTTTACGAAAACTATTTTTTGCAAAAATGTCGTAACCCTAACCCTAACCCTAACCCTAACCCTAACCCTAACCCTGACCCTTACAAAAAATTCAAAAAAAACGGACTTGCTTCAGCAGCACATTTCTTGTGCTGTAATTGTAGGAGATGTCTCAAAACGTCATCAGGAGTCCAAACAAAACCTGAAAATGGAAGAAAATGCATATTTTACGAAAAAAAATTTTTGCAAAAATGTCGTAAGGGGGGAACCTTACAAAAAATTCAAAAAAACGGACTTGCTTCAGCAGCCCAATTCTTGTGCTGTAGTTGTAGGAGATGTCTCAAACCGTCATCAGTAGTCCAAACAAAACCTAAAAATGGAAGAAAATGCATATTTTACGAAAAAATTATTTTGCAAAAATGTCGTAAGGGGGGACCCTTACAAAAAGTTCAAAAAAACGGACTTGCTTCAGCAGCACAATTCTTGTGCTGTAGTTGTAGGAGATGTCTCAAAACGTCATCAGGAGTCCCAACAAAACCTGAAAATGGAAGAAAATGCATATTTTACGAAAAAATAATTTTGCTAAAATGTCGTAAGGGGGGACCCTTACAAAAAATTAAAAAAAACGGACTTGCTTCAGCAGCACATTTCTTGTGCTGTAATTGTAGGAGATGTCTCAAAACGTCATCAGGAGTCCCAACAAAACCTGAAAATGGAAGAAAATGCATATTTTACGAAAAAAAAATTTTGCAAAAATGTCGTAAGGGGGGAACCTTACAAAAAATTCAAAAAAACGGACTTGCTTCAGCAGCACAATTCTGGTGCTGTAGTTGTAGATGTCTCAAACCGTCATCAGGAGTCCAAACAAAACATGAAAATGGAAGAAAATGCATATTTTACGAAAACAATTTTTTGCAAAAATGTCGTAACCCTAACCCTAACCCTAACCCTAACCCTAACCCTGACCCTTACAAAAAATTCAAAAAAACGGACTTGCTTCAGCAGCACATTTCTTGTGCTATAATTGTAGGAGATGTCTCAAAACGTCATCAGGAGTCCAAACAAAACCTGAAAATGGAAGAAAATGCATATTTTACGAAAAAAAATATTTTGCAAAAATGTCGTAAGGGGGGAACCTTACAAAAAATTCAAAAAAAAGGACTTGCTTCAGCAGCCCAATTCTTGTGCTGTAGTTGTAGGAGATGTCTCAAACCGTCATCAGTAGTCCAAACAAAACCTAAAAATGGAAGAAAATGCATATTTTACGAAAAAATTATTTTGCAAAAATGTCGTAAGGGGGGACCCTTACAAAAAGTTCAAAAAAACGGACTTGCTTCAGCAGCACAATTCTTGTGCTGTAGTTGTAGGAGATGTCTCAAAACGTCATCAGGAGTCCCAACAAAACCTGAAAATGGAAGAAAATGCATATTTTACGAAAAAATAATTTTGCTAAAATGTCGTAAGGGGGGACCCTTACAAAAAATTAAAAAAAACGGACTTATTTCAGCAGCACAATTCTTGTGCTGTAAATGTAGGAGATGTCTCAAAACGTCATCAGGAGTCCAAACAAAACCTGAAAATGGAAGAAAATGCATATTTTACATAAACTTTTTTTTGCAAAAATGTCGTAAGGGGGGACCCTTACAAAGAATTGAAAAAAACGGACTTGCTTCAGCAGCACAATTCTTGTGCTGTAGTTGTAGGAGATGTCTCAAACCGTCATCAGGAGTCCAAACAAAACCTGAAAATGGAAGAAAATGCATATTCTACGAAAAACTTTTTTTTTGCTAAAATGTCGTAGGGGGGGACCCTTACAAAAAATTGAAAAAAAACGGACTTACTTCAGCAGCACAATTCTTGTGCTGTAGTTGTAGGAGATGTCTCAAAACGTCATCAGGAGTCCCAACAAAACCTGAAAATGGAAGAAAATGCATATTTTACGAAAACTATTTTTTGCAAAAATGTCGTAAGGGGGGACCCTTACAAAAAATTCAAAAAAACGGACTTGCTTCAGCAGCACATTTCTTGTGCTGTAATTGTAGGAGATGTCTCAAACCGTCATCAGGAGTCCCAACAAAACCTGAAAATGGAAGAAAATGCATATTTTATGAAAACTATTTTTTGCAAAAATGTCGTAAGGGGGGACCCTTACAAAAAATTCAAAAAAACGGACTTGCTTCAGCAGCACAATTTTTGTGCTGTAATTGTAGGAGATGTCTCAAAACGTCATCAGGAGTCCCAACAAAACCTGAAAATGGAAGAAAATGCATATTTTACGAAAAAAAATTTTTGCAAAAATGTCGTAAGGGGGGAACCTTACAAAAAATTCAAAAAAACGGACTTGCTTCAGCAGCACAATTCTGGTGCTGTAGTTGTAGATGTCTCAAACCGTCATCAGGAGTCCAAACAAAACATGAAAATGGAAGAAAATGCATATTTTACGAAAACTATTTTTTGCAAAAATGTCGTAACCCTAACCCTAACCCTAACCCTAACCCTAACCCTAACCCTGACCCTTACAAAAAATTCAAAAAAACGGACTTGCTTCAGCAGCACATTTCTTGTGCTGTAATTGTAGGAGATGTCTCAAAACGTCATCAGGAGTCCAAACAAAACCTGAAAATGGAAGAAAATGCATATTTTACGAAAAAAATTTTTTGCAAAAATGTCGTAAGGGGGGAACCTTACAAAAAATTCAAAAAAACGGACTTGCTTCAGCAGCCCAATTCTTGTGCTGTAGTTGTAGGAGATGTCTCAAACCGTCATCAGTAGTCCAAACAAAACCTAAAAATGGAAGAAAATGCATATTTTACGAAAAAATTATTTTGCAAAACGTCATCAGGAGTCCCAACAAAACCTGAAAATGGAAGAAAATGCATATTTAACGAAAAAATAATTTTGCTAAAATGTCGTAAGGGGGGACCCTTACAAAAAATTAAAAAAAACGGACTTATTTCAGCAGCACAATTCTTGTGCTGTAAATGTAGGAGATGTCTCAAAACGTCATCAGGAGTCCAAACAAAACCTGAAAATGGAAGAAAATGCATATTTTACATAAACTTTTTTTTGCAAAAATGTCGTAAGGGGGGACCCTTACAAAGAATTGAAAAAAACGGACTTGCTTCAGCAGCACAATTCTTGTGCTGTAGTTGTAGGAGATGTCTCAAACCGTCATCAGGAGTCCAAACAAAACCTGAAAATGGAAGAAAATGCATATTCTACGAAAAACTTTTTTTTTGCTAAAATGTCGTAAGGGGGGACCGTTACAAAAAATTCAAAAAAACGGACTTATTTCAGCAGCACATTTCTTGTGCTGTAATTGTAGGAGATGTCTCAAAACGTCATCAGGAGTCCCAACAAAACCTGAAAATGGAAGAAAATGCATATTTTACGAAAAAAAATTTTTGCAAAAATGTCATAAGGGGGGACCCTTACAAAAAATTGAAAAAAAACGGACTTGCTTCAGCAGCACAATTCTTGTGCTGTAGTTGTAGGAGATGTCTCAAACCGTCATCAGGAGTCCCAACAAAACCTAAAAATGGAAGAAAATGCATATTTTACGAAAACATTATTTTGCTAAAATGTCGTAAGGGGGGACCCTTACAAAAAAATTCAAAAAAACGGACTTGCTTCAGCAGCACATTTCTTGTTCTGTAATTGTAGGAGATGTCTCAAAACGTCATCAGGAGTCCCAACATAACCTGAAAATGGAAGAAAATGCATATTTTACGAAAAAATTATTTTGCTAAAATGTCGTAAGGGGGGACCCTTACAAAAAATTAAAAAAAACTCACTTACTTCAGCAGCACATTTCTTGTGCTGTAGTTGTAGGCGATGTCTCAAACCGTCATCAGGAGTCCCAACAAAACCTGAAAATGGAAGAAAATGCATATTTTACGAAAACTATTTTTTGCAAAAATGTCGTAAGGGGGGACCCTTACAAAAAATTCAAAAAAACGGACTTGCTTCAGCAGCACATTTCTTGTGCTGTAATTGTAGGAGATGTCTCAAAACGTCATCAGGAGTCCAAACAAAACCTGAAAATGGAAGAAAATGCATATTTTACGAAAAAAAATTTTTGCAAAAATGTCGTAAGGGGGGAACCTTACAAAAAATTCAAAAAAACGGACTTGCTTCAGCAGCACAATTCTGGTGCTGTAGTTGTAGATGTCTCAAACCGTCATCAGGAGTCCAAACAAAACATGAAAATGGAAGAAAATGCATATTTTACGAAAACTATTTTTTGCAAAAATGTCGTAAGGGGGGACCCTTACAAAAATTCAAAAAAACGGACTTGCTTCAGCAGCACATTTCTTGTGCTGTAATTGTAGGAGATGTCTCAAAACGTCATCAGGAGTCCAAACAAAACCTGAAAATGGAAGAAAATGCATATTTTACGAAAAAAAAAATTTGCAAAAATGTCGTAAGGGGGGAACCTTACAAAAAATTCCAAAAAACGGACTTGCTTCAGCAGCCCAATTCTTGTGCTGTAGTTGTAGGAGATGTCTCAAACCGTCATCAGGAGTCCAAACAAAACCTAAAAATGGAAGAAAATGCATATTTTACGAAAAAATTATTTTGCAAAAATGTCGTAAGGGGGGACCCTTACAAAAAGTTCAAAAAAACGGACTTGCTTCAGCAGCACATTTCTTGTGCTGTAGTTGTAGGAGATGTCTCAAAACGTCATCAGGAGTCCCAACAAAACCTGAAAATGGAAGAAAATGCATATTTAACGAAAAAATAATTTTGCTAAAATGTCGTAAGAGGGGACCCTTACAAAAAATTTAAAAAAACGGACTTATTTCACCAGCACAATTCTTGTGCTGTAAATGTAGGAGATGTCTCAAAACGTCATCAGGAGTCCAAACAAAACCTGAAAATGGAAGAAAATGCATATTTTACATAAACATTTTTTTGCAAAAATGTCGTAAGGGGGGACCCTTACAAAGAATTGAAAAAAACGGACCTGCTTCAGCAGCACAATTCTTGTGTTGTAGTTGTAGATGTCTCAAAACGTCATCAGGAGTCCCAACAAAACCTAAAAATGGAAGAAAATGCATATTTTACGAAAAAATAATTTTGCTAAAATATCGTAAGGGGGGACCCTTACAAAAAGTTAAAAAAAAACGGACTTGCTTCAGCAGCACATTTCTTGTGCTGTAATTGTAGGAGATGTCTCAAAACGTCATCAGGAGTCCAAACAAAACCTGAAAATGGAAGAAAATGCATATTTTACGGAAAAAGAAATTTGCAAAAATGTCGTAAGGGGGGACCCTTACAAAAAATTCAAAAAAACGGACTTGCTTCAGCAGCACATTTCTTGTGCTGTAATTGTAGGAGATGTCTCAAGACGTCATCAGGAGTCCAAACAAAACCTGAAAATGGAAGAAAATGCATATTTTACGAAAACTATTTTTTGCAAAAATGTCGTAAGGGGGGACCCTTACAAAAAATTCAAAAAAACGGACTTGCTTCAGCAGCACATTTCTTGTGCTGTAATTGTAGGAGATGTCTCAAAACGTCATCAGGAGTCCCAACAAAACCTGAAAATGGAAGAAAATGCATATTTTACGAAAAAAAAATTTTGCAAAAATATCGTAAGGGGGGAACCTTACAAAAAATTCAAAAAAACGGACTTGCTTCAGCAGCACAATTCTGGTGCTGTAGTTGTAGATGTCTCAAACCGTCATCAGGAGTCCAAACAAAACATGAAAATGGAAGAAAATGCATATTTTACGAAAACTATTTTATGCAAAAATGTCGTAACCCTAACCCTAACCCTAACCCTAACCCTAACCCTAACCCTGACCCTTACAAAAAATTCAAAAAAACGGACTTGCTTCAGCAGCACATTTCTTGTGCTGTAATTGTAGGAGATGTCTCAAAACGTCATCAGGAGTCCAAACAAAACCTGAAAATGGAAGAAAATGCATATTTTACGAAAACTATTTTTTGCAAAAATGTCGTAAGGGGGGACCCTTACAAAAAAATTCGAAAAAACGGACTTGCTTCAGCAGCACAATTCTGGTGCTGTAGTTGTAGATGTCTCAAAATGTCATCAGGAGTCCCAACAAAACTTAAAAATGGAACAAAATGCATATTTTACGAAAAAATAATTTTGCTAAAATGTCGTAAGGGGGACCCTTACAAAAAATTCAAAAAAACGGACTTGCTTCATCAGCACAATTATTGTGCTGTAGTTGTAGATGTCTCAAAACGTCATCAGGAGTCCAAACAAAACCTGAAAATGGAAGAAAATGCATATTTTACGAAAACAATTTTTTGCAAAAATGTCGTAAGGGGGGACCCTTACAAAAAATTCAAAAAAACTGACTTGCTTCAGCAGCACAATTCTTGTGCTGTAGTTGTAGATGTCTCAAACCGTCATCAGGAGTCCCAACAAAACCAAAAAAATGGAAGAAAATGCATATTTTACGAAAAAATAATTTTGCTAAAATGTCGTAAGGGGGGACCCTTACAAAAAGTTCAAAAAAACGGACTTGCTTCAGCAGCCCAATTCTGGTGCTATAGTTGTTGGAGATGTCTCAAAACGTCATCAGGAGTCCCAACAAAACCTGAAAATGGAAGAAAATGCATATTTTGCGAAAAACATTTTTTGCTAAAATGTTGTAAGGGGGGACCCTTACAAAAAATTCAAACAAACGGACTTGCTTCAGCAGCACAATTCTGCTGCTGTAGTTGTAGATGTCTCAAAACGTCATCAGGAGTCCCAACAAAACCAGAAAATGGAAGAAAATGCATATTTTACGAAAAAAAAATTTTGCAAAAATGTCGTAAGGGGGGACCCTCACAAAAAATTCAAAAAAACGGACTTACTTCAGCAGCACATTTCTTGAAATGTCTCAAAACGTCATCAGGAGTCCAAACAAAACCTGAAAATGAAAGAAAATGCATATTTTACGAAAGAAAAAAAAAGTTGTTAAAATGTCGTAAGGGGGGACCCTTACAAAAAATTCCAAAAAACGGACTTACTTCAGGAGCACATTTCTTGTGCTGTAATTGTAGGAGATGTCTCAAAACGCCATCAGGAGTCCCAACAAAACCTGAAAATGGAAGAAAATGCATATTGTACGAAAAAATAATTTTGCTAAAATGTCAGAAGGGGGGACCCTTACAAAAAGTTAAAAAAAACGGACTTGCTTCAGCAGCACAATTCTGGTGCTATAGTTGTAGGAGATGTCTCAAAACGTCATCAGGAGTCCCAACAAAACCTGAAAATGGAACAAAATGCATATTTTACGTAAAAAATGTTTTGCTAAAATGTCGTAAGGGGGGACCCTTACAAAAATTTCAAAAAAACGGACTTACTTCAGCAGCACATTTCTTGTGCTGTAATTGTAGGCGATGTCTCAAACCGTCATCAGGAGTCCAAACAAAACATGAAAATGGAAGAAAATGCATATTTTACGAAAACTATTTTTTGCAAAAATGTCGTAACCCTAACCCTAACCCTAACCCTAACCCTAACCCTAACCCTAACCCTTACAAAAAATTCAAAAAAACGGACTTGCTTCAGCAGCACATTTCTTGTGCTGTAATTGTAGGAGATGTCTCAAAACGTCATCAGGAGTCCAAACAAAACCTGAAAATGGAAGAAAATGCATATTTTACGAAAAAATAATTTTGCTAAAATGTCGTAAGGGGGGACCCTTACAAAAAATTCAAAAAAACGGACTTACTTCAACAGCACATTTCTTGTGCTGTAGTTGTAGGAGATGTCTCAAACCGTCATCAGGAGTCCCAACAAAACCTGAAAATGGAAGAAAATGCATATTTCACGAAAACTATTTTTTGCAAAAATGTCGTAAGGGGGGACCCTTACAAAAAATTCAAAAAAACGGACTTGCTTCAGCAGCACATTTCTTGTGCTGTAATTGTAGGAGATGTCTCAAAACGTCATCAGGAGTCCAAACAATACCTGAAAATGGAAGAAAATGCATATTTTACGAAAACAATTTTTTGCAAAAATGTCGTAAGGGGGTTTCGTACAAAAAATTCAAAAAAACGGACTTGCTTCAGCAGCACATTTCTTGTGCTGTAATTGTAGGAGATGTCTCAAAACGTCATCAGGAGTCCCAACAAAACCTGAAAATGGAAGAAAATGCATATTTTACGGAAAAAAAATTTTGCAAAAATGTCGTAAGGGGGGAACCTTACAAAAAATTCAAAAAAACGGACTTGCTTCAGCAGCACAATTCTGGTGCTGTAGTTGTAGATGTCTCAAACCGTCATCAGGAGTCCAAACAAAACATGAAAATGGAAGAAAATGCATATTTTACGAAAACTATTTTTTGCAAAAATGTCGTAACCCTAACCCTAACCCTAACCCTAACCCTAACCCTAACCCTTACAAAAAATTCAAAAAAACGGACTTGCTTCAGCAGCACATTTCTTGTGCTGTAATTGTAGGAGATGTCTCAAAACGTCATCAGGAGTCCAAACAAAACCTGAAAATGGAAGAAAATGCATATTTTACGAAAAAAAATTTTTGCAAAAATGTCGTAAGGGGGGAACCTTACAAAAAATTCAAAAAAACGGACTTGCTTCAGCAGCCCAATTCTTGTGCTGTAGTTGTAGGAGATGTCTCAAACCGTCATCAGTAGTCCAAACAAAACCTAAAAATGGAAGAAAATGCATATTTTACGAAAAAATTATTTTGCAAAAATGTCGTAAGGGGGGACCCTTACAAAAAAATTCAAAAAAACGGACTTGCTTCAGCAGCACATTTCTTGTTCTGTAATTGTAGGAGATGTCTCAAAACGTCATCAGGAGTCCCAACATAACCTGAAAATGGAAGAAAATGCATATTTTACGAAAAAATTATTTTGCTAAAATGTCGTAAGGGGGGACCCTTACAAAAAATTTAAAAAAAACTCACTTACTTCAGCAGCACATTTCTTGTGCTGTAGTTGTAGGCGATGTCTCAAACCGTCATCAGGAGTCCCAACAAAACCTGAAAATGGAAGAAAATGCATAATTTAGGAAAACTATTTTTTGCAAAAATGTCGTAAGGGGGGACCCTTACAAAAAATTCAAAAAAAAGGGACTTGCTTCAGCAGCACAATTCTGGTGCTGTAGTTGTAGATGTCTCAAACCGTCATCAGGAGTCCAAACAAAACATGAAAATGGAAGAAAATGCATATTTTACGAAAACTATTTTTTGCAAAAATGTCGTAAGGGGGGACCCTTACAAAAAATTCAAAAAAACGGACTTGCTTCAGCAGCACATTTCTTGTGCTGTAATTGTAGGAGATGTCTCAAAATGTCATCAGGAGTCCAAACAAAACCTGAAAATGGAAGAAAATGCATATTTTACGAAAAAAAATTTTTGCAAAAATGTCGTAAGGGGGGAACCTTACAAAAAATTCAAAAAAACGGACTTGCTTCAGCAGCAAAATTCTGGTGCTGTAGTTGTAGATGTCTCAAACCGTCATCAGGAGTCCAAACAAAACATGAAAATGGAAGAAAATACATATTTTACGAAAACTATTTTTTGCAAAAATGTCGTAACCCTAACCCTAACCCTAACCCTAACCCTAACCCTAACCCTAACCCTTACAAAAAATTCAAAAAAACGGACTTGCTTCAGCAGCACATTTCTTGTGCTGTAATTGTAGGAGATGTCTCAAAACGTCATCAGGAGTCCAAACAAAACCTGAAAATGGAAGAAAATGCATATTTTACGAAAAAAAATTTTTGCAAAAATGTCGTAAGGGGGAACCTTACAAAAAATTCAAAAAAACGGACTTGCTTCAGCAGCCCAATTCTTGTGCTGTAGTTGTAGGAGATGTCTCAAACCGTCATCAGTAGTCCAAACAAAACCTAAAAATGGAAGAAAATGCATATTTTACGAAAAAATTATTTTGCAAAAATGTCGTAAGGGGGGACCCTTACAAAAAATTTAAAAAAACGGACTTATTTCAGCAGCACAATTCTTGTGCTGTAAATGTAGGAGATGTCTCAAAACGTCATCAGGAGTCCAAACAAAACCTGAAAATGGAAGAAAATGCATATTTTACATAAACTTTTTTTTGCAAAAATGTCGTAAGGGGGGACCCTTACAAAGAATTGAAAAAAACGGACTTGCTTCAGCAGCACAATTCTTGTGCTGTAGTTGTAGGAGATGGCTCAAACCGTCATCAGGAGTCCAAACAAAACCTGAAAATGGAAGAAAATGCATATTCTACGAAAAACTTTTTTTTTGCTAAAATGTCGTAAGGGGGGACCGTTACAAAAAATTCAAAAAAACGGACTTACTTCAGCAGCACATTTCTTGTGCTGTAATTGTAGGAGATGTCTCAAAACGTCATCAGGAGTCCCAACAAAACCTGAAAATGGAAGAAAATGCATATTTTACGAAAACAATTTTTTGCAAAAATGTCATAAGGGGGGACCATTACAAAACATTGAAAAAAAACGGACTTGCTTCAGCAGCACAATTCTTGTGCTGTAGTTGTAGGAGATGTCTCAAACCGTCATCAGGAGTCCCAACAAAACCTAAAAATGGAAGAAAATGCATATTTTACGAAAAAATTATTTTGCTAAAATGTCGTAAGGGGGGACCCTTACAAAAAAATTCAAAAAAACGGACTTGCTTCAGCAGCACATTTCTTGTTCTGTAATTGTAGGAGATGTCTCAAAACGTCATCAGGAGTCCCAACATAACCTGAAAATGGAAGAAAATGCATATTTTACGAAAAAATTATTTTGCTAAAATGTCGTAAGGGGGGACCCTTACAAAAAATTAAAAAAAACTCACTTACTTCAGCAGCACATTTCTTGTGCTGTAGTTGTAGGCGATGTCTCAAACCGTCATCAGGAGTCCAAACAAAACATGAAAATGGAAGAAAATGCATATTTTACGAAAACTATTTTTTGCAAAAATGTCGTAAGGGGGGACCCTTACAAAAAATTCAAAAAAACGGACTTGCTTCAGCAGCACATTTCTTGTGCTGTAATTGTAGGAGATGTCTCAAAACGTCATCAGGAGTCCAAACAAAACCTGAAAATGGAAGAAAATGCATATTTTACGAAAAAAAATTTTTGCAAAAATGTCGTAAGGGGGGAACCTTACAAAAAATTCAAAAAAACGGACTTGCTTCAGCAGCACAATTCTGGTGCTGTAGTTGTAGATGTCTCAAACCGTCATCAGGAGTCCAAACAAAACATGAAAATGGAAGAAAATGCATATTTTACGAAAACTATTTTTTGCAAAAATGTCGTAACCCTAACCCTAACCCTAACCCTAACCCTAACCCTAACCCTGACCCTTACAAAAAATTCAAAAAAACGGACTTACTTCAGCAGCACATTTCTTGTGCTGTAATTGTAGGAGATGTCTCAAAACGTCATCAGGAGTCCAAACAAAACCTGAAAATGGAAGAAAATGCATATTTTACGAAAACTATTTTTTGCAAAAATGTCGTAAGGGGGGACCCTTACAAAATTCAAAAAAACGGACTTGCTTCAGCAGCACATTTCTTGTGCTGTAATTGTAGGAGATGTCTCAAAACGTCATCAGGAGTCCCAACAAAACCTGAAAATGGAAGAAAATGCATATTTTACGAAAAAAAATTTTTGCAAAAATGTCGTAAGGGGGGAACCTTACAAAAAATTCAAAAAAACGGACTTGCTTCAGCAGCACAATTCTGGTGCTGTAGTTGTAGGAGATGTCTCAAACCGTCATCAGGAGTCCAAACAAAACCTGAAAATGGAAGAAAATGCATATTCTACGAAAAACTTTTTTTTGCTAAAATGTCGTAAGGGGGGACCGTTACAAAAAATTCAAAAAAACGGACTTACTTCAGCAGCACATTTCTTGTGCTGTAATTGTAGGAGATGTCTCAAAACGTCATCAGGAGTCCCAACAAAACCTGAAAATGGAAGAAAATGCATATTTTACGAAAACAATTTTTTGCAAAAATGTCATAAGGGGGGACCCTTACAAAAAATTGAAAAAAAACGGACTTGCTTCAGCAGCACAATTCTTGTGCTGTAGTTGTAGGAGATGTCTCAAACCGTCATCAGGAGTCCCAACAAAACCTAAAAATGGAAGAAAATGCATATTTTACGAAAAAATTATTTTGCAAAAATGTCGTAAGGGGGGACCCTTACAAAAAATTCAAAAAAACGGACTTGCTTCAGCAGCACAATTCTGGTGCTGTAGTTGTAGATGTCTCAAACCGTCATCAGGAGTCCAAACAAAACATGAAAATGGAAGAAAATGCATATTTTACGAAAACTATTTTTTGCAAAAATGTCGTAAGGGGGGACCCTTACAAAAAATTCAAAAAAACGGACTTGCTTCAGCAGCACATTTCTTGTGCTGTAATTGTAGGAGATGTCTCAAACCGTCATCAGGAGTCCAAACAAAACCTAAAAATGGAAGAAAATGCATATTTTACGAAAAAATTATTTTGCAAAAAAGTCGTAAGGGGGGACCCTTACAAAAAGTTCAAAAAAACGGACTTGCTTCAGCAGCACAATTCTTGTGCTGTAGTTGTAGGAGATGTCTCAAAACGTCATCAGGAGTCCCAACAAAACCTGAAAATGGAAGAAAATGCATATTTTACGAAAAAATAATTTTGCTAAAATGTCGTAAGAGGGGACCCTTACAAAAAATTTTAAAAAACGGACTTATTTCACCAGCACAATTCTTGTGCTGTAAATGTAGGAGATGTCTCAAAACGTCATCAGGAGTCCAAACAAAACCTGAAAATGGAAGAAAATGCATATTTTACATAAACATTTTTTTGCAAAAATGTCGTAAGGGGGGACCCTTACAAAGAATTGAAAAAAACGGACTTGCTTCAGCAGCACATTTCTTGTGCTGTAATTGTAGGAGATGTCTCAAAACGTCATCAGGAGTTCCAACAAAACCTGAAAATGGAAGAAAATGCATATTTTACGAAAAAAAAAAATTTGCAAAAATGTCGTAAGGGGGGAACCTTACAAAAAATTCGAAAAAACGGACTTGCTTCAGCAGTACAATTCTGGTGCTGTAGTTGTAGATGTCTCAAACCGTCATCAGGAGTCCAAACAAAACATGAAAATGGAAGAAAATGCATATTTTACGAAAACTATTTTTTGCAAAAATGTCGTAACCCTAACCCTAACCCTAACCCTAACCCTAACCCTAACCCTAACCCTAACCCTTACAAAAAATTCAAAAAAACGGACTTGCTTCAGCAGCACATTTCTTGTGCTGTAATTGTAGGAGATGTCTCAAAACGTCATCAGGAGTCCAAACAAAACCTGAAAATGGAAGAAAATGCATATTTTACGAAAAAAAAATTTTGCAAAAATGTCGTAAGGGGGGAACCTTACAAAAAATTCAAAAAAACGGACTTGCTTCAGCAGCCCAATTCTTGTGCTGTAGTTGTAGGAGATGTCTCAAACCGTCATCAGTAGTCCAAACAAAACCTAAAAATGGAAGAAAATGCATATTTTACGAAAAAATTATTTTGCAAAAATGTCGTAAGGGGGGACCCTTACAAAAAGTTCAAAAAAACGGACTTGCTTCAGCAGCACAATTCTTGTGCTGTAGTTGTAGGAGATGTCTCAAAACGTCATCAGGAGTCCCAACAAAACCTGAAAATGGAAGAAAATGCATATTTTACGAAAAAATAATTTTGCTAAAATGTCGTAAGGGGGGACCCTTACAAAAAATTAAAAAAAACGGACTTATTTCAGCAGCACAATTCTTGTGCTGTAAATGTAGGAGATGTCTCAAAACGTCATCAGGAGTCCAAACAAAACCTGAAAATGGAAGAAAATGCATATTTTACATAAACATTTTTTTGCAAAAATGTCGTAAGGGGGGACCCTTACAAAGAATTGAAAAAAACGGACTTGCTTCAGCAGCACAATTCTTGTGCTGTAGTTGTAGGAGATGTCTCAAACCGTCATCAGGAGTCCAAACAAAACCTGAAAATGGAAGAAAATGCATATTCTACGAAAAACTTTTTTTTTGCTAAAATGTCGTAAGGGGGGACCGTTACAAAAAATTCAAAAAAACGGACTTACTTCAGCAGCACATTTCTTGTGCTGTAATTGTAGGAGATGTCTCAAAACGTCATCAGGAGTTCCAACAAAACCTGAAAATGGAAGAAAATGCATATTTTACGAAAACAATTTTTTGCAAAAATGTCATAAGGGGGGACCCTTACAAAAAATTGAAAAAAAACGGACTTGCTTCAGCAGCACAATTCTTGTGCTGTAGTTGTAGGAGATGTCTCAAACCGTCATCAGGAGTCCCAACAAAACCTAAAAATGGAAGAAAATGCATATTTTACGAAAAAATTATTTTGCTAAAATGTCGTAAGGGGGGACCCTTACAAAAAAATTCAAAAAAACGGACTGCTTCAGCAGCACATTTCTTGTTCTGTAATTGTAGGAGATGTCTCAAAACGTCATCAGGAGTCCCAACATAACCTGAAAATGGAAGAAAATGCATATTTTACGAAAAAATTATTTTGCTAAAATGTCGTAAGGGGGGACCCTTACAAAAAATTTAAAAAAACTCACTTACTTCAGCAGCACATTTCTTGTGCTGTAGTTGTAGGCGATGTCTCAAACCGTCATCAGGAGTCCCAACAAAACCTGAAAATGGAAGAAAATGCATATTTTACGAAAACTATTTTTTGCAAAAATGTCGTAAGGGGGGACCCTTACAAAAAATTCAAAAAAACGGACTTGCTTCAGCAGCACATTTCTTGTGCTGTAATTGTAGGAGATGTCTCAAAACGTCATCAGGAGTCCAAACAAAACCTGAAAATGGAAAAAAATGCATATTTTACGAAAAAAAATTTTTGCAAAAATGTCGTAAGGGGGGAACCTTACAAAAAATTCAAAAAAACGGACTTGCTTCAGCAGCACAATTCTGGTGCTGTAGTTGTAGATGTCTCAAACCGTCATCAGGAGTCCAAACAAAACATGAAAATGGAAGAAAATGCATATTTTACGAAAACTATTTTTTGCAAAAATGTCGTAAGGGGGGACCCTTACAAAAAATTCAAAAAAACGGACTTGCTTCAGCAGCACATTTCTTGTGCTGTAATTGTAGGAGATGTCTCAAACCGTCATCAGGAGTCCAAACAAAACCTAAAAATGGAAGAAAATGCATATTTTACGAAAAAATTATTTTGCAAAAATGTCGTAAGGGGGGACCCTTACAAAAAATTCAAAAAAACGGACTTGCTTCAGCAGCACAATTCTTGTGCTGTAGTTGTAGATGTCTCAAACCGTCATCAGGAGTCCAAACAAAACCTGAAAATGGAAGAAAATGCATATTCTACGAAAAACTTTTTTTTTGCTAAAATGTCGTAAGGGGGGACCGTTACAAAAAATTCAAAAAAACGGACTTACTTCAGCAGCACATTTCTTGTGCTGTAATTGTAGGAGATGTCTCAAAACGTCATCAGGAGTTCCAACAAAACCTGAAAATGGAAGAAAATGCATATTTTACGAAAAAAAAAAATTTGCAAAAATGTCGTAAGGGGGGAACCTTACAAAAAATTCGAAAAAACGGACTTGCTTCAGCAGCACAATTCTGGTGCTGTAGTTGTAGATGTCTCAAACCGTCATCAGGAGTCCAAACAAAACATGAAAATGGAAGAAAATGCATATTTTACGAAAACTATTTTTTGCAAAAATGTCGTAACCCTAACCCTAACCCTAACCCTAACCCTAACCCTAACCCTAACCCTTACAAAAAATTCAAAAAAACGGACTTGCTTCAGCAGCACATTTCTTGTGCTGTAATTGTAGGAGATGTCTCAAAACGTCATCAGGAGTCCAAACAAAACCTGAAAATGGAAGAAAATGCATATTTTACGAAAAAAAATTTTTGCAAAAATGTCGTAAGGGGGGAACCTTACAAAAAATTCAAAAAAACGGACTTGCTTCAGCAGCCCAATTCTTGTGCTGTAGTTGTAGGAGATGTCTCAAACCGTCATCAGTAGTCCCAACAAAACCTGAAAATGGAAGAAAATGCATATTTTACGAAAAAATAATTTTGCTAAAATGTCGTAAGGGGGGACCCTTACAAAAAATTAAAAAAAACGGACTTATTTCAGCAGCACAATTCTTGTGCTGTAAATGTAGGAGATGTCTCAAAACGTCATCAGGAGTCCAAACAAAACCTGAAAATGGAAGAAAATGCATATTTTACATAAACATTTTTTTGCAAAAATGTCGTAAGGGGGGACCCTTACAAAGAATTGAAAAAAACGGACTTGCTTCAGCAGCACAATTCTTGTGCTGTAGTTGTAGGAGATGTCTCAAACCGTCATCAGGAGTCCAAACAAAACCTGAAAATGGAAGAAAATGCATATTCTACGAAAAACTTTTTTTTTGCTAAAATGTCGTAAGGGGGGACCGTTACAAAAAATTCAAAAAAACGGACTTACTTCAGCAGCACATTTCTTGTGCTGTAATTGTAGGAGATGTCTCAAAACGTCATCAGGAGTTCCAACAAAACCTGAAAATGGAAGAAAATGCATATTTTACGAAAACAATTTTTTGCAAAAATGTCATAAGGGGGGACCCTTACAAAAAATTGAAAAAAAACGGACTTGCTTCAGCAGCACAATTCTTGTGCTGTAGTTGTAGGAGATGTCTCAAACCGTCATCAGGAGTCCCAACAAAACCTAAAAATGGAAGAAAATGCATATTTTACGAAAAAATTATTTTGCTAAAATGTCGTAAGGGGGGACCCTTACAAAAAAATTCAAAAAAACGGACTTGCTTCAGCAGCACATTTCTTGTTCTGTAATTGTAGGAGATGTCTCAAAACGTCATCAGGAGTCCCAACATAACCTGAAAATGGAAGAAAATGCATATTTTACGAAAAAATTATTTTGCTAAAATGTCGTAAGGGGGGACCCTTACAAAAAATTTTAAAAAACTCACTTACTTCAGCAGCACATTTCTTGTGCTGTAGTTGTAGGCGATGTCTCAAACCGTCATCAGGAGTCCCAACAAAACCTGAAAATGGAAGAAAATGCATATTTTACGAAAACTATTTTTTGCAAAAATGTCGTAAGGGGGGACCCTTACAAAAAATTCAAAAAAACGGACTTGCTTCAGCAGCACATTTCTTGTGCTGTAATTGTAGGAGATGTCTCAAAACGTCATCAGGAGTCCAAACAACACCTGAAAATGGAAGAAAATGCATATTTTACGAAAAAAAATTTTTGCAAAAATGTCGTAAGGGGGGAACCTTACAAAAAATTAAAAAAAACGGACTTGCTTCAGCAGCACAATTCTGGTGCTGTAGTTGTAGATGTCTCAAACCGTCATCAGGAGTCCAAACAAAACATGAAAATGGAAGAAAATGCATATTTTACGAAAACTATTTTTTGCAAAAATGTCGTAACCCTAACCCTAACCCTAACCCTAACCCTAACCCTAACCCTAACCCTAACCCTGACCCTTACAAAAAATTCAAAAAAACGGACTTGCTTCAGCAGCCCAATTCTTGTGCTGTAGTTGTAGGAGATGTCTCAAACCGTCATCAGTAGTCCCAACAAAACCTGAAAATGGAAGAAAATGCATATTTTACGAAAAAATTATTTTGCAAAAATGTCGTAAGGGGGGACCCTTACAAAAAATTAAAAAAAACGGACTTATTTCAGCAGCACAATTCTTGTGCTGTAAATGTAGGAGATGTCTCAAAACGTCATCAGGAGTCCAAACAAAACCTGAAAATGGAAAAAAATGCATATTTTACATAAACTTTTTTTTGCAAAAATGTCGTAAGGGGGGACCCTTACAAAGAATTGAAAAAAACGGACTTGCTTCAGCAGCACAATTCTTGTGCTGTAGTTGTAGGAGATGTCTCAAACCGTCATCAGGAGTCCAAACAAAACCTGAAAATGGAAGAAAATGCATATTCTACGAAAAACTTTTTTTTTGCTAAAATGTCGTAAGGGGGGACCGTTACAAAAAATTCAAAAAAACGGACTTACTTCAGCAGCACATTTCTTGTGCTGTAATTGTAGGAGATGTCTCAAAACGTCATCAGGAGTTCCAACAAAACCTGAAAATGGAAGAAAATGCATATTTTACGAAAACAATTTTTTGCAAAAATGTCATAAGGGGGGACCCTTACAAAAAATTTAAAAAAACTCACTTACTTCAGCAGCACATTTCTTGTGCTGTAGTTGTAGGCGATGTCTCAAACCGTCATCAGGAGTCCCAACAAAACCTGAAAATGGAAGAAAATGCATATTTTACGAAAACTATTTTTTGCAAAAATGTCGTAAGGGGGGACCCTTACAAAAAATTCAAAAAAACGGACTTGCTTCAGCAGCACATTTCTTGTGCTGTAATTGTAGGAGATGTCTCAAAACGTCATCAGGAGTCCCAACAAAACCTGAAAATGGAAGAAAATGCATATTTTACGAAAAAATAATTTTGCTAAAATGTCGTAAGGGGGGACCCTTACAAAAAATTCAAAAAAACGGACTTACTTCAACAGCACATTTCTTGTGCTGTAGTTGTAGGAGATGTCTCAAAACGTCATCAGGAGTCCCAACAAAACCTGAAAATGGAACAAAATGCATATTTTACGTAAAAAATGTTTTGCTAAAATGTCGTAAGGGGGGACCCTTACAAAAAATTCAAAAAAACGGACTTACTTCAGCAGCACATTTCTTGTGCTGTAATTGTAGGCGATGTCTCAAACCGTCATCAGGAGTCCCAACAAAACCTGAAAATGGAAGAAAATGCATATTTTACGAAAACTATTTTTTGCAAAAATGTCGTAAGGGGGGACCCTTACAAAAAATTCAAAAAAACGGACTTGCTTCAGCAGCACATTTCTTGTGCTGTAATTGTAGGAGATGTCTCAAAACGTCATCAGGAGTCCAAACAAAACCTGAAAATGGAAGAAAATGCATATTTTACGAAAACTATTTTTTGCAAAAATGTCGTAAGGGGGGACCCTTACAAAAAATTCAAAAAAACGGACTTGCTTCAGCTGCACATTTCTTGTGCTGTAATTGTAGGAGATGTCTCAAAACGTCATCAGGAGTCCCAACAAAACCTGAAAATGGAAGAAAATGCATATTTTACGAAAAAAAAAATTTGCAAAAATGTCGTAAGGGGGGAACCTTACAAAAAATTCAAAAAAACGGACTTGCTTCAGCAGCACAATTCTGGTGCTGTAGTTGTAGATGTCTCAAACCGTCATCAGGAGTCCAAACAAAACATGAAAATGGAAGAAAATGCATATTTTACGAAAACTATTTTTTGCAAAAATGTCGTAACCCTAACCCTAACCCTAACCCAAACCCTAACCCTAACCCTAACCCTTACAAAAAATTCAAAAAAACGGACTTGCTTCAGCAGCACATTTCTTGTGCTGTAATTGTAGGAGATGTCTCAAAACGTCATCAGGAGTCCAAACAAAACCTGAAAATGGAAGAAAATGCATATTTTACGAAAAAATAATTTTGCTAAAATGTCGTAAGGGGGGACCCTTACAAAAAATTCAAAAAAACGGACTTACTTCAACAGCACATTTCTTGTGCTGTAGTTGTAGGAGATGTCTCAAAACGTCATCAGGAGTCCCAACAAAACCTGAAAATGGAACAAAATGCATATTTTACGTAAAAAATGTTTTGCTAAAATGTCGTAAGGGGGGACCCTTACAAAAAATTAAAAAAAACGGACTTACTTCAGCAGCACATTTCTTGTGCTGTAATTGTAGGCGATGTCTCAAACCGTCATCAGGAGTCCCAACAAAACCTGAAAATGGAAGAAAATGCATATTTTACGAAAACTATTTTTTGCAAAAATGTCGTAAGGGGGGACCCTTACAAAAAATTCAAAAAAACGGACTTGCTTCAGCAGCACATTTCTTGTGCTGTAATTGTAGGAGATGTCTCAAAACGTCATCAGGAGTCCAAACAAAACCTGAAAATGGAAGAAAATGCATATTTTACGAAAACTATTTTTTGCAAAAATGTCGTAAGGGGGGAACCTTACAAAAAATTCAAAAAAACGGACTTGCTTCAGCAGCACATTTCTTGTGCTGTAATTGTAGGAGATGTCTCAAAACGTCATCAGGAGTCCCAACAAAACCTGAAAATGGAAGAAAATGCATATTTTACGAAAAAAAATTTTTGCAAAAATGTCGTAAGGGGGGAACCTTACAAAAAATTCAAAAAAACGGACTTGCTTCAGCAGCACAATTCTGGTGCTGTAGTTGTAGATGTCTCAAACCGTCATCAGGAGTCCAAACAAAACATGAAAATGGAAGAAAATGCATATTTTACGAAAACTATTTTTTGCAAAAATGTCGTAACCCTAACCCTAACCCTAACCCTAACCCTAACCCTAACCCTTACAAAAAATTCAAAAAAACGGACTTGCTTCAGCAGCACATTTCTTGTGCTGTAATTGTAGGAGATGTCTCAAAACGTCATCAGGAGTCCAAACAAAACCTGAAAATGGAAGAAAATGCATATTTTACGAAAAAAAAATTTTGCAAAAATGTCGTAAGGGGGGAACCTTACAAAAAATTCAAAAAAACGGACTTGCTTCAGCAGCCCAATTCTTGTGCTGTAGTTGTAGGAGATGTCTCAAACCGTCATCAGTAGTCCAAACAAAACCTAAAAATGGAAGAAAATGCATATTTTACGAAAAAATTATTTTGCAAAAATGTCGTAAGGGGGGACCCTTACAAAAAGTTCAAAAAAACGGACTTGCTTCAGCAGCACAATTCTTGTGCTGTAGTTGTAGGAGATGTCTCAAAACGTCATCAGGAGTCCCAACAAAACCTGAAAATGGAAGAAAATGCATATTTTACGAAAAAATAATTTTGCTAAAATGTCGTAAGGGGGGACCCTTACAAAAAATTAAAAAAAACGGACTTATTTCAGCAGCACAATTCTTGTGCTGTAAATGTAGGAGATGTCTCAAAACGTCATCAGGAGTCCAAACAAAACCTGAAAATGGAAGAAAATGCATATTTTACATAAACATTTTTTTGCAAAAATGTCGTAAGGGGGGACCCTTACAAAGAATTGAAAAAAACGGACTTGCTTCAGCAGCACAATTCTTGTGCTGTAGTTGTAGGAGATGTCTCAAACCGTCATCAGGAGTCCAAACAAAACCTGAAAATGGAAGAAAATGCATATTCTACGAAAAACTTTTTTTTTGCTAAAATGTCGTAAGGGGGGACCGTTACAAAAAATTCAAAAAAACGGACTTACTTCAGCAGCACATTTCTTGTGCTGTAATTGTAGGAGATGTCTCAAAACGTCATCAGGAGTTCCAACAAAACCTGAAAATGGAAGAAAATGCATATTTTACGAAAACAATTTTTTGCAAAAATGTCATAAGGGGGGACCCTTACAAAAAATTGAAAAAAAACGGACTTGCTTCAGCAGCACAATTCTTGTGCTGTAGTTGTAGGCGATGTCTCAAACCGTCATCAGGAGTCCCAACAAAACCTGAAAATGGAAGAAAATGCATATTTTACGAAAACTATTTTTTGCAAAAATGTCGTAAGGGGGGACCCTTACAAAAAATTCAAAAAAACGGACTTGCTTCAGCAGCACATTTCTTGTGCTGTAATTGTAGGAGATGTCTCAAAACGTCATCAGGAGTCCAAACAAAACCTGAAAATGGAAGAAAATGCATATTTTACGAAAAAAAAAATTTGCAAAAATGTCGTAAGGGGGGAACCTTACAAAAAATTCAAAAAAACGGACTTGCTTCAGCAGCACAATTCTGGTGCTGTAGTTGTAGATGTCTCAAACCGTCATCAGGAGTCCAAACAAAACATGAAAATGGAAGAAAATGCATATTTTACGAAAACTATTTTTTGCAAAAATGTCGTAACCCTAACCCTAACCCTAACCCTAACCCTAGCCCTAACCCTAACCCTAACCCTAACCCTGACCCTTACAAAAAATTCAAAAAAACGGACTTGCTTCAGCAGCCCAATTCTTGTGCTGTAGTTGTAGGAGATGTCTCAAACCGTCATCAGTAGTCCAAACAAAACCTAAAAATGGAAGAAAATGCATATTTTACGAAAAAATTATTTTGCAAAAATGTCGTAAGGGGGGACCCTTACAAAAAGTTCAAAAAAACGGACTTGCTTCAGCAGCACAATTCTTGTGCTGTAGTTGTAGGAGATGTCTCAAAACGTCATCAGGAGTCCCAACAAAACCTGAAAATGGAAGAAAATGCATATTTTACGAAAAAATAATTTTGCTAAAATGTCGTAAGGGGGGACCCTTACAAAAAATTAAAAAAAACGGACTTATTTCAGCAGCACAATTCTTGTGCTGTAAATGTAGGAGATGTCTCAAAACGTCATCAGGAGTCCAAACAAAACCTGAAAATGGAAGAAAATGCGTATTTTACATAAACTTTTTTTTGCAAAAATGTCGTAAGGGGGGACCCTTACAAAGAATTGAAAAAAACGGACTTGCTTCAGCAGCACAATTCTTGTGCTGTAGTTGTAGGAGATGTCTCAAACCGTCATCAGGAGTCCAAACAAAACCTGAAAATGGAAGAAAATGCATATTCTACGAAAAACTTTTTTTTTGCTAAAATGTCGTAAGGGGGGACCGTTACAAAAAATTCAAAAAAACGGACTTACTTCAGCAGCACATTTCTTGTGCTGTAATTGTAGGAGATGTCTCAAAACGTCATCAGGAGTCCCAACAAAACCTGAAAATGGAAGAAAATGCATATTTTACGAAAACAATTTTTTGCAAAAATGTCATAAGGGGGGACCCTTACAAAAAATTGAAAAAAAACGGACTTGCTTCAGCAGCACAATTCTTGTGCTGTAGTTGTAGGAGATGTCTCAAACCGTCATCAGGAGTCCCAACATAACCTGAAAATGGAAGAAAATGCATATTTTACGAAAAAATTATTTTGCTAAAATGTCGTAAGGGGGGACCCTTACAAAAAATTTTAAAAAACTCACTTACTTCAGCAGCACATTTCTTGTGCTGTAGTTGTAGGCGATGTCTCAAACCGTCATCAGGAGTCCAAACAAAACATGAAAATGGAAGAAAATGCATATTTTACGAAAACTATTTTTTGCAAAAATGTCGTAAGGGGGGACCCTTACAAAAAATTCAAAAAAACGGACTTGCTTCAGCAGCACATTTCTTGTGCTGTAATTGTAGGAGATGTCTCAAAACGTCATCAGGAGTCCAAACAAAACCTGAAAATGGAAGAAAATGCATATTTTACGAAAAAAAAATTTTGCAAAAATGTCGTAAGGGGGGAACCTTACAAAAAATTCAAAAAAACGGACTTGCTTCAGCAGCACATTTCTGGTGCTGTAGTTGTAGATGTCTCAAACCGTCATCAGGAGTCCAAACAAAACATGAAAATGGAAGAAAATGCATATTTTACGAAAACTATTTTTTGCAAAAATGTCGTAACCCTAACCCTAACCCTAACCCTAACCCTAACCCTAACCCTGACCCTTACAAAAAATTCAAAAAAACGGACTTACTTCAGCAGCACATTTCTTGTGCTGTAATTGTAGGAGATGTCTCAAAACGTCATCAGGAGTCCAAACAAAACCTGAAAATGGAAGAAAATGCATATTTTACGAAAACTATTTTTTGCAAAAATGTCGTAAGGGGGGACCCTTACAAAAATTCAAAAAAACGGACTTGCTTCAGCAGCACATTTCTTGTGCTGTAATTGTAGGAGATGTCTCAAAACGTCATCAGGAGTCCCAACAAAACCTGAAAATGGAAGAAAATGCATATTTTACGAAAAAAAATTTTTGCAAAAATGTCGTAAGGGGGGAACCTTACAAAAAATTCAAAAAAACGGACTTGCTTCAGCAGCACAATTCTGGTGCTGTAGTTGTAGATGTCTCAAACCGTCATCAGGAGTCCAAACAAAACATGAAAATGGAAGAAAATGCATATTTTACGAAAACTATTTTTTGCAAAAATGTCGTAACCCTAACCCTAACCCTAACCCTAACCCTAACCCTAACCCTAACCCTAACCCTTACAAAAAATTCAAAAAAACGGACTTGCTTCAGCAGCCCAATTCTTGTGCTGTAGTTGTAGGAGATGTCTCAAACCGTCATCAGGAGTCCCAACAAAACCTAAAAATGGAAGAAAATGCATATTTTACGAAAAAATTATTTTGCAAAAATGTCGTCAGGGGGGACCCTTACAAAAAGTTCAAAAAAACGGACTTGCTTCAGCAGCACAATTCTTGTGCTGTAGTTGTAGGAGATGTCTCAAAACGTCATCAGGAGTCCCAACAAAACCTGAAAATGGAAGAAAATGCATATTTTACGAAAAAATAATTTTGCTAAAATGTCGTAAGGGGGACCCTTACAAAAAATTAAAAAAAACGGACTTATTTCAGCAGCACAATTCTTGTGCTGTAAATGTAGGAGATGTCTCAAAACGTCATCAGGAGTCCAAACAAAACCTGAAAATGGAAGAAAATGCATATTTTACATAAACTTTTTTTTGCAAAAATGTCGTAAGGGGGGACCCTTACAAAGAATTGAAAAAAACGGACTTGCTTCAGCAGCACAATTCTTGTGCTGTAGTTGTAGGAGATGTCTCAAACCGTCATCAGGAGTCCAAACAAAACCTGAAAATGGAAGAAAATGCATATTCTACGAAAAACTTTTTTTTTGCTAAAATGTCGTAAGGGGGGACCGTTACAAAAAATTCAAAAAAACGGACTTACTTCAGCAGCACATTTCTTGTGCTGTAATTGTAGGAGATGTCTCAAAACGTCATCAGGAGTCCCAACAAAACCTGAAAATGGAAGAAAATGCATATTTTACGAAAACAATTTTTTGCAAAAATGTCATAAGGGGGGACCCTTACAAAAAATTGAAAAAAAACGGACTTGCTTCAGCAGCACAATTCTTGTGCTGTAGTTGTAGGAGATGTCTCAAACCGTCATCAGGAGTCCCAACAAAACCTAAAAATGGAAGAAAATGCATATTTTACAAAAAAATTATTTTGCTAAAATGTCGTAAGGGGGGACCCTTACAAAAAAATTCAAAAAAACGGACTTGCTTCAGCAGCACATTTCTTGTTCTGTAATTGTAGGAGATGTCTCAAAACGTCATCAGGAGTCCCAACATAACCTGAAAATGGAAGAAAATGCATATTTTACGAAAAAATTATTTTGCTAAAATGTCGTAAGGGGGGACCCTTACAAAAAATTTAAAAAAACTCACTTACTTCAGCAGCACATTTCTTGTGCTGTAGTTGTAGGCGATGTCTCAAACCGTCATCAGGAGTCCCAACAAAACCTGAAAATGGAAGAAAATGCATATTTTACGAAAACTATTTTTTGCAAAAATGTCGTAAGGGGGGACCCTTACAAAAAATTCAAAAAAAAGGGACTTGCTTCAGCAGCACAATTCTGGTGCTGTAGTTGTAGATGTCTCAAACCGTCATCAGGAGTCCAAACAAAACATGAAAATGGAAGAAAATGCATATTTTACGAAAACTATTTTTTGCAAAAATGTCGTAACCCTAACCCTAACCCTAACCCTAACCCTAACCCTAACCCTAACCCTTACAAAAAATTCAAAAAAACGGACTTGCTTCAGCAGCACATTTCTTGTGCTGTAATTGTAGGAGATGTCTCAAAACGTCATCAGGAGTCCAAACAAAACCTGAAAATGGAAGAAAATGCATATTTTACGAAAAAAAATTTTTGCAAAAATGTCGTAAGGGGGGAACCTTACAAAAAATTCAAAAAAACGGACTTGCTTCAGCAGCCCAATTCTTGTGCTGTAGTTGTAGGAGATGTCTCAAACCGTCATCAGTAGTCCAAACAAAACCTAAAAATGGAAGAAAATGCATATTTTACGAAAAAATTATTTTGCAAAAATGTCGTAAGGGGGGACCCTTACAAAAAGTTCAAAAAAACGGACTTGCTTCAGCAGCACAATTCTTGTGCTGTAGTTGTAGGAGATGTCTCAAAACGTCATCAGGAGTCCCAACAAAACCTGAAAATGGAAGAAAATGCATATTTTACGAAAAAATAATTTTGCTAAAATGTCGTAAGGGGGGACCCTTACAAAAAATTTAAAAAAACGGACTTATTTCAGCAGCACAATTCTTGTGCTGTAAATGTAGGAGATGTCTCAAAACGTCATCAGGAGTCCAAACAAAACCTGAAAATGGAAGAAAATGCATATTTTACATAAACTTTTTTTTGCAAAAATGTCGTAAGGGGGGACCCTTACAAAGAATTGAAAAAAACGGACTTGCTTCAGCAGCACAATTCTTGTGCTGTAGTTGTAGGAGATGTCTCAAACCGTCATCAGGAGTCCAAACAAAACCTGAAAATGGAAGAAAATGCATATTCTACGAAAAACTTTTTTTTTGCTAAAATGTCGTAAGGGGGGACCGTTACAAAAAATTCAAAAAAACGGACTTACTTCAGCAGCACATTTCTTGTGCTGTAATTGTAGGAGATGTCTCAAAACGTCATCAGGAGTCCCAACAAAACCTGAAAATGGAAGAAAATGCATATTTTACGAAAACAATTTTTTGCAAAAATGTCATAAGGGGGGACCCTTACAAAAAATTGAAAAAAAACGGACTTGCTTCAAAAGCACAATTCTTGTGCTGTAGTTGTAGGAGATGTCTCAAACCGTCATCAGGAGTCCCAACAAAACCTAAAAATGGAAGAAAATGCATATTTTACGAAAAAATTATTTTGCTAAAATGTCGTAAGGGGGGACCCTTACAAAAAAATTCAAAAAAACGGACTTGCTTCAGCAGCACATTTCTTGTTCTGTAATTGTAGGAGATGTCTCAAAACGTCATCAGGAGTCCCAACATAACCTGAAAATGGAAGAAAATGCATATTTTACGAAAAAATTATTTTGCTAAAATGTCGTAAGGGGGGACCCTTACAAAAAATTAAAAAAAACTCACTTACTTCAGCAGCACATTTCTTGTGCTGTAGTTGTAGGCGATGTCTCAAACCGTCATCAGGAGTCCAAACAAAACATGAAAATGGAAGAAAATGCATATTTTACGAAAACTATTTTTTGCAAAAATGTCGTAAGGGGGGACCCTTACAAAAAATTCAAAAAAACGGACTTGCTTCAGCAGCACATTTCTTGTGCTGTAATTGTAGGAGATGTCTCAAAACGTCATCAGGAGTCCAAACAAAACCTGAAAATGGAAGAAAATGCATATTTTACGAAAAAAAATTTTTGCAAAAATGTCGTAAGGGGGGAACCTTACAAAAAATTCAAAAAAACGGACTTGCTTCAGCAGCACAATTCTGGTGCTGTAGTTGTAGATGTCTCAAACCGTCATCAGGAGTCCAAACAAAACATGAAAATGGAAGAAAATGCATATTTTACGAAAACTATTTTTTGCAAAAATGTCGTAACCCTAACCCTAACCCTAACCCTAACCCTAACCCTAACCCTAACCCTGACCCTTACAAAAAATTCAAAAAAACGGACTTACTTCAGCAGCACATTTCTTGTGCTGTAATTGTAGGAGATGTCTCAAAACGTCATCAGGAGTCCAAACAAAACCTGAAAATGGAAGAAAATGCATATTTTACGAAAACTATTTTTTGCAAAAATGTCGTAAGGGGGGACCCTTACAAAAATTCAAAAAAACGGACTTGCTTCAGCAGCACATTTCTTGTGCTGTAATTGTAGGAGATGTCTCAAAACGTCATCAGGAGTCCCAACAAAACCTGAAAATGGAAGAAAATGCATATTTTACGAAAAAAAATTTTTGCAAAAATGTCGTAAGGGGGGAACCTTACAAAAAATTCAAAAAAACGGACTTGCTTCAGCAGCACAATTCTGGTGCTGTAGTTGTAGATGTCTCAAACCGTCATCAGGAGTCCAAACAAAACATGAAAATGGAAGAAAATGCATATTTTACGAAAACTATTTTTTGCAAAAATGTCGTAACCCTAACCCTAACCCTAACCCTAACCCTAACCCTAACCCTGACCCTTACAAAAAATTCAAAAAAACGGACTTGCTTCAGCAGCACATTTCTTGTGCTGTAGTTGTAGGAGATGTCTCAAACCGTCATCAGGAGTCCAAACAAAACCTGAAAATGGAAGAAAATGCATATTCTACGAAAAACTTTTTTTTTGCTAAAATGTCGTAAGGGGGGACCGTTACAAAAAATTCAAAAAAACGGACTTACTTCAGCAGCACATTTCTTGTGCTGTAATTGTAGGAGATGTCTCAAAACGTCATCAGGAGTCCCAACAAAACCTGAAAATGGAAGAAAATGCATATTTTACGAAAACAATTTTTTGCAAAAATGTCATAAGGGGGGACCCTTACAAAAAATTGAAAAAAAACGGACTTGCTTCAGCAGCACAATTCTTGTGCTGTAGTTGTAGGAGATGTCTCAAACCGTCATCAGGAGTCCCAACAAAACCTAAAAATGGAAGAAAATGCATATTTTACGAAAAAATTATTTTGCAAAAATGTCGTAAGGGGGGAACCTTACAAAAAATTCAAAAAAACGGACTTGCTTCAGCAGCACAATTCTGGTGCTGTAGTTGTAGATGTCTCAAACCGTCATCAGGAGTCCAAACAAAACATGAAAATGGAAGAAAATGCATATTTTACGAAAACTATTTTTTGCAAAAATGTCGTAAGGGGGGACCCTTACAAAAAATTCAAAAAAACGGACTTGCTTCAGCAGCACAATTCTGGTGCTGTAGTTGTAGATGTCTCAAACCGTCATCAGGAATCCAAACAAAACCTAAAAATGGAAGAAAATGCATATTTTACGAAAAAATTATTTTGCAAAAATGTCGTAAGGGGGGACCCTTACAAAAAGTTCAAAAAAACGGACTTGCTTCAGCAGCACAATTCTTGTGCTGTAGTTGTAGGAGATGTCTCAAAACGTCATCAGGAGTCCCAACAAAACCTGAAAATGGAAGAAAATGCATATTTTACGAAAAAATAATTTTGCTAAAATGTCGTAAGAGGGGACCCTTACAAAAAATTTTAAAAAACGGACTTATTTCACCAGCACAATTCTTGTGCTGTAAATGTAGGAGATGTCTCAAAACGTCATCAGGAGTCCAAACAAAACCTGAAAATGGAAGAAAATGCATATTTTACATAAACATTTTTTTGCAAAAATGTCGTAAGGGGGGACCCTTACAAAGAATTGAAAAAAACGGATTTGCTTCAGCAGCACAATTCTTGTGTTGTAGTTGTAGATGTCTCAAAACGTCATCAGGAGTCCCAACAAAACCTAAAAATGGAAGAAAATGCATATTTTACGAAAAAATAATTTTGCTAAAATATCGTAAGGGGGGACCCTTACAAAAAGTTTAAAAAAAACGGACTTGCTTCAGCAGCACATTTCTTGTGCTGTAATTGTAGGAGATGTCTCAAAACGTCATCAGGAGTCCAAACAAAACCTGAAAATGGAAGAAAATGCATATTTTACGGAAAAAGAAATTTGCAAAAATGTCGTAAGGGGGGACCCTTACAAAAAATTCAAAAAAACGGACTTGCTTCAGCAGCACAATTCTGGTGCTGTAGTTGTAGGAGATGTCTCAAAACGTCATCAGGAGTCCCAACAAAACCTGAAAATGGAACAAAATGCATATTTTACGTAAAAAATGTTTTGCTAAAATGTCGTAAGGGGGGACCCTTACAAAAAATTCAAAAAAACGGACTTATTTCAGCAGCACATTTCTTGTGCTGTAATTGTAGGAGATGTCTCAAAACGTCATCAGGAGTCCAAACAAACCCTAAAAATGGAAGAAAATGCATATTTTACGAAAAAATAATTTTGCTAAAATGTCGTAAGCGGGGACCCTTACAAAAAGTTCAAAATAACGGACTTGCTTCAGCAGCACAATTCTGGTGCTATAGTTGTCGGAGATGTCTCAAAACGTCATCAGGAGTCCCAACAAAACCTGAAAATGGAAGAAAATGCATATTTTACGAAAAACATTTTTTGCTAAAATGTCGTAACGGGGGACCCTTACAAAAAATTCAAACAAACGGACTTGCTTCAGCAGCACAATTCTGCTGCTGTAGTTGTAGATGTCTCAAAACGTCATCAGGAGTCCCAACAAAACCAGAAAATGGAAGAAAATGCATATTTTACGAAAAAAAATTTTTGCAAAAATGTCGTAAGGGGGGACCCTCACAAAAAATTCAAAAAAACGGACTTACTTCAGCAGCACATTTCTTGAAATGTCTCAAAACGTCATCAGGAGTCCAAACAAAACCTGAAAATGAAAGAAAATGCATATTTTACGAAAAAAAAAAAAAGTTGTTAAAATGTCGTAAGGGGGGACCCTTACAAAAAATTCCAAAAAACGGACTTACTTCAGGAGCACATTTCTTGTGCTGTAATTATAGGAGATGTCTCAAAACGCCATCAGGAGTCCCAACAAAACCTGAAAATGGAAGAAAATGCATATTGTACGAAAAAATAATTTTGCTAAAATGTCGTAAGGGGGGACCCTTACAAAAAGTTAAAAAAAACGGACTTGCTTCAGCAGCACAATTCTGGTGCTATAGTTGTCGGAGATGTCTCAAAACGTCATCAGGAGTCCCAACAAAACCTGAAAATGGAAGAAAATGCATATTTTACGAAAAAATAATTTTGCTAAAATGTCGTAAGGGGGGACCCTTACAAAAAATTCAAAAAAACGGACTTACTTCAACAGCACATTTCTTGTGCTGTAGTTGTAGGAGATGTCTCAAAACGTCATCAGGAGTCCCAACAAAACCTGAAAATGGAACAAAATGCATATTTTACGTATAAAATGTTTTGCTAAAATGTCGTAAGGGGGGACCCTTACAAAAATTTCAAAAAAACGGACTTACTTCAGCAGCACATTTCTTGTGCTGTAATTGTAGGCGATGTCTCAAACCGTCATCAGGAGTCCCAACAAAACCTGAAAATGGAAGAAAATGCATATTTTACGAAAACTATTTTTTGCAAAAATGTCGTAAGGGGGGACCCTTACAAAAAATTGAAAAAAAACGGACTTGCTTCAGCAGCACAATTCTTGTGCTGTAGTTGTAGGAGATGTCTCAAACCGTCATCAGGAGTCCCAACAAAACCTAAAAATGGAAGAAAATGCATATTTTACGAAAAAATTATTTTGCTAAAATGTCGTAAGGGGGGACCCTTACAAAAAAAATTAAAAAAACGGACTTGCTTCAGCAGCACATTTCTTGTTCTGTAATTGTAGGAGATGTCTCAAAACGTCATCAGGAGTCCCAACATAACCTGAAAATGGAAGAAAATGCATATTTTACGAAATAATTATTTTGCTAAAATGTCGTAAGGGGGGACCCTTACAAAAAATTTAAAAAAAACTCACTTACTTCAGCAGCACATTTCTTGTGCTGTAGTTGTAGGCGATGTCTCAAACCGTCATCAGGAGTCCCAACAAAACCTGAAAATGGAAGAAAATGCATATTTTACGAAAAAAAAATTTTGCAAAAATGTCGTAAGGGGGGAACCTTACAAAAAATTCAAAAAAACGGACTTGCTTCAGCAGCACAATTCTGGTGCTGTAGTTGTAGGAGATGTCTCAAACCGTCATCAGGAGTCCAAACAAAACATGAAAATGGAAGAAAATGCATATTTTACGAAAACTATTTTTTGCAAAAATGTCGTAACCCTAACCCTAACCCTAACCCTAACCCTAACCCTAACCCTAACCCTTACAAAAAATTCAAAAAAACGGACTTGCTTCAGCAGCACATTTCTTGTGCTGTAATTGTAGGAGATGTCTCAAAACGTCATCAGGAGTCCAAACAAAACCTGAAAATGGAACAAAATGCATATTTTACGTAAAAAATGTTTTGCTAAAATGTCGTAAGGGGGGACCCTTACAAAAAATTAAAAAAAACGGACTTGCTTCAGCAGCACAATTCTGGTGCTGTAGTTGTAGATGTCTCAAACCGTCATCAGGAGTCCAAACAAAACATGAAAATGGAAGAAAATGCATATTTTACGAAAACTATTTTTTGCAAAAATGTCGTAACCCTAACCCTAACCCTAACCCTAACCCTAACCCTAACCCTAACCCTGACCCTTACAAAAAATTCAAAAAAACGGACTTGCTTCAGCAGCACATTTCTTGTGCTGTAATTGTAGGAGATGTCTCAAAACGTCATCAGGAGTCCAAACAAAACCTGAAAATGGAAGAAAATGCATATTTTACGAAAACAATTTTTTGCAAAAATGTCGTAAGGGGGGACCCTTACAAAAAATTTAAAAAAACGGACTTGCTTCAGCAGCCCAATTCTGGTGCTATAGTTGTTGGAGATGTCTCAAAACGTCATCAGGAGTCCCAACAAAACCTGAAAATGGAAGAAAATGCATACTTTGCGAAAAACATTTTTTGCTAAAATGTTGTAAGGGGGGACCCTTACAAAAAATTCAAACAAACGGACTTGCTTCAGCAGCACAATTCTGCTGCTGTAGTTGTAGATGTCTCAAAACGTCATCAGGAGTCCCAACAAAACCAGAAAATGAAAGAAAATGCATATTTTACGAAAAAAAAATTTTGCAAAAATGTCATAAGGGGGGACCCTCACAAAAAATTCAAAAAAACGGACTTACTTCAGCAGCACATTTCTTGAAATGTCTCAAAACGTCATCAGGAGTCCAAACAAAACCTGAAAATGAAAGAAAATGCATATTTTACGAAAAAGGGGGGACCCTTACAAAAAATTCCAAAAAACGGTCTTACTTCAGGAGCACATTTCTTGTGCTGTAATTGTAGGAGATGTCTCAAAACGCCATCAGGAGTCCCAACAAAACCTGAAAATGGAAGAAAATGCATATTGTACGAAAAAATAATTTTGCTAAAATGTCGTAAGGGGGGACCCTTACAAAAAGTTAAAAAAAACGGACTTGCTTCAGCAGCACAATTCTGGTGCTATAGTTGTCGGAGATGTCTCAAAACGTCATCAGGAGTCCCAACAAAACCTGAAAATGGAAGAAAATGCATATTTTACGAAAAAATAATTTTGCTAAAATGTCGTAAGGGGGGACCCTTACAAAAAGTTAAAAAAAACGGACTTGCTTCAGCAGCACAATTCTGGTGCTATAGTTGTCGGAGATGTCTCAAAACGTCATCAGGAGTCCCAACAAAACCTGAAAATGGAAGAAAATGCATATTTTACGAAAACTATTTTTTGCAAAAATGTCGTAAGGGGGGACCCTTACAAAAAATTCAAAAAAACGGACTTGCTTCAGCAGCACATTTCTTGTGCTTTAATTGTAGGAGATGTCTCAAAACGTCATCAGGAGTCCCAACAAAACCTGAAAATGGAAGAAAATGCATATTTTACGAAAACTATTTTTTGCAAAAATGTCGTAAGGGGGGACCCTTACAAAAAATTCAAAAAAACGGACTTGCTTCAGCAGCACATTTCTTGTGCTGTAATTGTAGGAGATGTCTCAAAACGTCATCAGGAGTCCCAACAAAACCTGAAAATGGAAGAAAATGCATATTTTACGAAAAAAATTTTTTGCAAAAATGTCGTAAGGGGGGAACCTTACAAAAAATTCAAAAAAACGGACTTGCTTCAGCAGCACAATTCTGGTGCTGTAGTTGTAGATGTCTCAAACCGTCATCAGGAGTCCAAACAAAACATGAAAATGGAAGAAAATGCATATTTTACGAAAACTATTTTTTGCAAAAATGTCGTAACCCTAACCCTAACCCTAACCCTAACCCTAACCCTAACCCTAACCCTAACCCTGACCCTGACCCTTACAAAAAATTCAAAAAAACGGACTTGCTTCAGCAGCACATTTCTTGTGCTGTAATTGTAGGAGATGTCTCAAACCGTCATCAGGAGTCCCAACAAAACCAAAAAATGGAAGAAAATGTATATTTTACGAAAAAATAATTTTGCTAAAATGTCGTAAGGGGGCACCCTTACAAAAAGTTCAAAAAAACGGACTTGCTTCAGCAGCCCAATTCTGGTGCTATAGTTGTTGGAGATGTCTCAAAACGTCATCATGTGTCCCAACAAAACCTGAAAATGGAAGAAAATGCATATTTTGCGAAAAACATTTTTTGCTAAAATGTTGTAAGGGGGGACCCTTACAAAAAATTCAAACAAACGGACTTGCTTCAGCAGCACAATTCTGCTGCTGTAGTTGTAGATGTCTCAAAACGTCATCAGGAGTCCCAACAAAACCAGAAAATGGAAGAAAATGCATATTTTACGAAAAAAATTTTTTGCAAAAATGTCGTAAGGGGGGACCCTCACAAAAAATTCAAAAAAACGGACTTACTTCAGCAGCACATTTCTTGAAATGTCTCAAAACGTCATCAGGAGTCCAAACAAAACCTGAAAATGAAAGAAAATGCATATTTTACGAAAAAAAAAAAAAGTTGTTAAAATGTCGTAAGGGGGGACCCTTACAAAAAATTCCAAAAAACGGACTTACTTCAGGAGCACATTTCTTGTGCTGTAATTGTAGGAGATGTCTCAAAACGCCATCAGGAGTCCCAACAAAACCTGAAAATGGAAGAAAATGCATATTGTACGAAAAAATAATTTTGCTAAAATGTCGTAAGGGGGGACCCTTACAAAAAGTTAAAAAAAACGGACTTGCTTCAGCAGCACAATTCTGGTGCTATAGTTGTCGGAGATGTCTCAAAACGTCATCAGGAGTCCCAACAAAACCTGAAAATGGAAGAAAATGCATATTTTACGAAATAATAATTTTGCTAAAATGTCGTAAGGGGGGACCCTTACAAAAAATTCAAAAAAACGGACTTACTTCAACAGCACATTTCTTGTGCTGTAGTTGTAGGAGATGTCTCAAAACGTCATCAGGAGTCCCAACAAAACCTGAAAATGGAACAAAATGCATATTTTACGTATAAAATGTTTTGCTAAAATGTCGTAAGGGGGGACCCTTACAAAAATTTCAAAAAAACGGACTTACTTCAGCAGCACATTTCTTGTGCTGTAATTGTAGGCGATGTCTCAAACCGTCATCAGGAGTCCCAACAAAACCTGAAAATGGAAGAAAATGCATATTTTACGAAAAAATTATTTTGCTAAAATGTCGTAAGGGGGGACCCTTACAAAAAATTAAAAAAAACTCACTTACTTCAGCAGCACATTTCTTGTGCTGTAGTTGTAGGCGATGTCTCAAACCGTCATCAGGAGTCCCAACAAAACCTGAAAATGGAAGAAAATGCATATTTTACGAAAACTATTTTTTGCAAAAATGTCGTAAGGGGGGACCCTTACAAAAAATTAAAAAAAAACGGACTTGCTTCAGCAGCACATTTCTTGTGCTGTAATTGTAGGAGATGTCTCAAAACGTCATCAGGAGTCCCAACAAAACCTGAAAATGGAAGAAAATGCATATTTTACGAAAAAAAATTTTTGCAAAAATGTCGTAAGGGGGGAACCTTACAAAAAATTCAAAAAAACGGACTTGCTTCAGCAGCACAATTCTGGTGCTGTAGTTGTAGGAGATGTCTCAAACCGTCATCAGGAGTCCAAACAAAACATGAAAATGGAAGAAAATGCATATTTTACGAAAACTATTTTTTGCAAAAATGTCGTAACCCTAACCCTAACCCTAACCCTAACCCTAACCCTAACCCTAACCCTTACAAAAAATTCAAAAAAACGGACTTGCTTCAGCAGCACATTTCTTGTGCTGTAATTGTAGGAGATGTCTCAAAACGCCATCAGGAGTCCCAACAAAACCTGAAAATGGAAGAAAATGCATATTTTACGAAAAAATAATTTTGCTAAAATGTCGTAAGGGGGGACCCTTACAAAAAATTCAAAAAAACGGACTTACTTCAACAGCACATTTCTTGTGCTGTAGTTGTAGGAGATGTCTCAAAACGTCATCAGGAGTCCCAACAAAACCTGAAAATGGAACAAAATGCATATTTTACGTAAAAAATGTTTTGCTAAAATGTCGTAAGGGGGGACCCTTACAAAAAATTCAAAAAAACGGACTTACTTCAGCAGCACATTTCTTGTGCTGTAATTGTAGGCGATGTCTCAAACCGTCATCAGGAGTCCCAACAAAACCTGAAAATGGAAGAAAATGCATATTTTACGAAAACTATTTTTTGCAAAAATGTCGTAAGGGGGGACCCTTACAAAAAATTCAAAAAAACGGACTTGCTTCAGCAGCACATTTCTTGTGCTGTAATTGTAGGAGATGTCTCAAAACGTCATCAGGAGTCCAAACAAAACCTGAAAATGGAAGAAAATGCATATTTTACAAAAACTATTTTTTGCAAAAATGTCGTAAGGGGGGACCCTTACAAAAAATTCAAAAAAACGGACTTGCTTCAGCAGCACATTTCTTGTGCTGTAATTGTAGGAGATGTCTCAAAACGTCATCAGGAGTCCCAACAAAACCTGAAAATGGAAGAAAATGCATATTTTACGAAAAAAAAATTTTGCAAAAATGTCGTAAGGGGGGAACCTTACAAAAAATTCAAAAAAACGGACTTGCTTCAGCAGCACAATTCTGGTGCTGTAGTTGTAGATGTCTCAAACCGTCATCAGGAGTCCAAACAAAACATGAAAATGGAAGAAAATGCATATTTTACGAAAACTATTTTTTGCAAAAATGTCGTAACCCTAACCCTAACCCTAACCCTAACCCTAACCCTAACCCTAACCCTAACCCTTACAAAAAAATTCAAAAAAACGGACTTGCTTCAGCAGCACATTTCTTGTGCTGTAATTGTAGGAGATGTCTCAAAACGTCATCAGGAGTCCAAACAAAACCTGAAAATGGAAGAAAATGCATATTTTACGAAAAAAAATTTTTTGCAAAAATGTCGTAAGGGGGGAACCTTACAAAAAATTCAAAAAAACGGACTTGCTTCAGCAGCCCAATTCTTGTGCTGTAGTTGTAGGAGATGTCTCAAACCGTCATCAGGAGTCCCAACAAAACCTGAAAATGGAAGAAAATGCATATTTTACGAAAAAATTATTTTGCTAAAATGTCGTAAGGGGGGACCCTTACAAAAAATTTAAAAAAACGGACTTATTTCAGCAGCACATTTCTTGTGCTGTAAATGTAGGAGATGTCTCAAACCGTCATCAGGAGTCCAAACAAAACCTGAAAATGGAAGAAAATGCATATTTTACATAAACATTTTTTTGCAAAAATGTCGTAAGGGGGGACCCTTACAAAGAATTGAAAAAAACGGACTTGCTTCAGCAGCACAATTCTTGTGCTGTAGTTGTAGGAGATGTCTCAAAACGTCATCAGGAGTCCAAACAAAACCTGAAAATGGAAGAAAATGCATATTCTACGAAAAACTTTTTTTTTGCTAAAATGTCGTAAGGGGGGACCGTTACAAAAAATTCAAAAAAACGGACTTACTTCAGCAGCACATTTATTGTGCTGTAATTGTAGGAGATGTCTCAAAACGTCATCAGGAGTCCCAACAAAACCTGAAAATGGAAGAAAATGCATATTTTACGAAAACATTTTTTTGCAAAAATGTCGTAAGGGGGGATCCTTACAAAAAAATTCTAAAAAACGGACTTGCTTCAGCAGCCCAATTCTGGTGCTGTAGTTGTAGATGTCTCAAAACGTCATCAGGAGTCCCAACAAAACCTGAAAATGGAAGAAAATGCATATTTTACGAAATACATTTTTTGCAAAAATGTCGTAAGGGGGGACCCTTACAAAAAGTTTAAAAAAAACAGACTTGCTTCAGCAGCACAATTCTAGTGCTGTAGTTGTAGATGTCTCAAAACGTCATCAGGAGTCCCAACAAAACCTGAAAATGGAAGAAAATGCATATTTTACGAAAACATTTTTTTGCAAAAATGTCGTAAGGGGGGATCCTTACAAAAAAATTCTAAAAAACGGACTTGCTTCAGCAGCCCAATTCTGGTGCTGTAGTTGTAGATGTCTCAAAACGTCATCAGGAGTCCCAACAAAACCTGAAAATGGAAGAAAATGCATATTTTACGAAATACATTTTTTGCAAAAATGTCGTAAGGGGGGACCCTTACAAAAAGTTTAAAAAAAACAGACTTGCTTCAGCAGCACAATTCTAGTGCTGTAGTTGTAGATGTCTCAAAACGTCATCAGGAGTCCAAACAAAACCTGAAAATGGAAGAAAATGCATATTTTACGAAAAAATAATTTTGCTAAAATGTCGTAAGGGGGGACCCTTACAAAAAATTGAAAAAAACGGACTTGCTTCAGCAGGACAATTCTTGTGCTGTAGTTGTAGGAGATGTCTAAAAACGTCATCAGGAGTCCAAACAAACCCTAAAAATGGAAGAAAATGCATATTTTACGAAAAAATAATTTTGCTAAAATGTCGTAAGGGGGGACCCTTACAAAAAATTCAAAAAAACGGACTTACTTCAGCAGCACATTTCTTGTGCTGTAATTGTAGGAGATGTCTCAAAACGTCATCAGGAGTCCAAACAAACCCTAAAAATGGAAGAAAATGCATATTTTACGAAAAAATAATTTTGCTAAAATGTCGTAAGGGGGGACCCTTACAAAAAGTTCAAAAAAACGGACTTGCTTCAGCAGCACAATTCTGGTGCTATAGTTGTCGGAGATGTCTCAAAACGTCATCAGGAGTCCCAACAAAACCTGAAAATGGAAGAAAATGCATATTTTACGAAAAAATAATTTTGCTAAAATGTCGTAAGGGGGGACCCTTACAAAAAATTCAAAAAAACGGACTTACTTCAACAGCACATTTCTTGTGCTGTAGTTGTAGGAGATGTCTCAAAACGTCATCAGGAGTCCCAACAAAACCTGAAAATGGAAGAAAATGCATATTTTACGAAAACAATTTTTTGCAAAAATGTCGTAAGGGGGGACCCTTACAAAAAATTCAAAAAAACGGACTTGCTTCAGCAGCACAATTCTGGTGCTGTAGTTGTAGATGTCTCAAACCGTCATCAGGAGTCCAAACAAACCCTAAAAATGGAAGAAAATGCATATTTTACGAAAAAATAATTTTGCTTAAATGTCGTAAGGGGGGACCATTACAAAAATTTCAAAATAACGGACTTGCTTCAGCAGCACAATTCTGGTGCTATAGTTGTCGGAGATGTCTCAAAACGTCATCAGGAGTCCCAACAAAACCTGAAAATGGAAGAAAATGCATATTTTACGAAAAACATTTTTTGCTAAAATGTCGTAAGGGGGGGCCCTTACAAAAAATTAAAAAAAACGGACTTGCTTCAGCAGCACAATTCTGGTGCTGTAGTTGTAGATGTCTCAAACCGTCATCAGGAGTCCAAACAAACCCTAAAAATGGAAGAAAATGCATATTTTACGAAAAAAAAATTTTGCTAAAATGTCGTAAGGGGGCACCCTTACAAAAAGTTCAAAATAACGGACTTGCTTCAGCAGCACAATTCTGGTGCTGTAGTTGTAGGAGATGTCTCAAAACGTCATCAGGAGTCCCAACAAAACCTAAAAATGGAAGAAAATGCATATTTTACGAAAACATTTTTTTGCTGAAATGTCGTAAGGGGGGACCCTTACAAAAAAATTCGAAAAAACGGACTTGCTTCAGCAGCACAATTCTGGTGCTGTAGTTGTAGATGTCTCAAAACGTCATCAGGAGTCCAAACAAAACCTGAAAATGGAAGAAAATGCATATTTTACGAAAACAATTTTTTGCAAAAATGTCGTAAGGGGGGACCCTTACAAAAAATTCAAAAAAACGGACTTGCTTCAGCAGCACAATTCTTGTGCTGTAGTTGTAGATGTCTCAAACCGTCATCAGGAGTCCCAACAAAACCAAAAAATGGAAGAAAATGCATATTTTACGAAAAAATAATTTTGCTAAAATGTCGTAAGGGGGGACCCTTACAAAAACTTCAAAAAAACGGACTTGCTTCAGCAGCCCAATTCTGGTGCTATAGTTGTTGGAGATGTCTCAAAACGTCATCAGGAGTCCCAACAAAACCTGAAAATGGAAGAAAATGCATATTTTGCGAAAAACATTTTTTGCTAAAATGTTGTAAGGGGGGACCCTTACAAAAAATTCAAACAAACGGACTTGCTTCAGCAGCACAATTCTGCTGCTGTAGTTGTAGATGTCTCAAAACGTCATCAGGAGTCCCAACAAAACCAGAAAATGGAAGAAAATGCATATTTTACGAAAAAAAAATTTTGCAAAAATGTCGTAAGGGGGGACCCTCACAAAAAATTCAAAAAAACGGACTTGCTTCAGCAGCACAATTCTGGTGCTGTAGTTGTAGATGTCTCAAACCGTCATCAGGAGTCCAAACAAACCCTAAAAATGGAAGAAAATGCATATTTTACGAAAAAATAATTTTGCTAAAATGTCGTAAGGGGGGACCATTACAAAAATTTCAAAATAACGGACTTGCTTCAGCAGCACAATTCTGGTGCTATAGTTGTCGGAGATGTCTCAAAACGTCATCAGGAGTCCCAACAAAACCTGAAAATGGAAGAAAATGCATATTTTACGAAAAACATTTTTTGCTAAAATGTCGTAAGGGGGGGCCCTTACAAAAAATTCAAAAAAACGGACTTGCTTCAGCAGCACAATTCTGGTGCTGTAGTTGTAGATGTCTCAAACCGTCATCAGGAGTCCAAACAAACCCTAAAAATGGAAGAAAATGCATATTTTACGAAAAAAAATTTTTGCTAAAATGTCGTAAGGGGGGACCCTTACAAAAAGTTCAAAATAACGGACTTGCTTCAGCAGCACAATTCTGGTGCTGTAGTTGTAGGAGATGTCTCAAAACGTCATCAGGAGTCCAAACAAAACCTGAAAATGGAAGAAAATGCATATTTTACGAAAACAATTTTTTGCAAAAATGTCGTAAGGGGGGACCCTTACAAAAAATTCAAAAAAACGGACTTGCTTCAGCAGCACAATTCTTGTGCTGTAGTTGTAGATGTCTCAAACCGTCATCAGGAGTCCCAACAAAACCAAAAAATGGAAGAAAATGCATATTTTACGAAAAAATAATTTTGCTAAAATGTCGTAAGGGGGGACCCTTACAAAAACTTCAAAAAAACGGACTTGCTTCAGCAGCCCAATTCTGGTGCTATAGTTGTTGGAGATGTCTCAAAACGTCATCAGGAGTCCCAACAAAACCTGAAAATGGAAGAAAATGCATATTTTGCGAAAAACATTTTTTGCTAAAATGTTGTAAGGGGGGACCCTTACAAAAAATTCAAACAAACGGACTTGCTTCAGCAGCACAATTCTGCTGCTGTAGTTGTAGATGTCTCAAAACGTCATCAGGAGTCCCAACAAAACCAGAAAATGGAAGAAAATGCATATTTTACGAAAAAAAAATTTTGCAAAAATGTCGTAAGGGGGGACCCTCACAAAAAATTCAAAAAAACGGACTTACTTCAGCAGCACATTTCTTGAAATGTCTCAAAACGTCATCAGGAGTCCAAACAAAACCTGAAAATGAAAGAAAATGCATATTTTACGAAAAAAAAAAAAGTTGTTAAAATGTCGTAAGGGGGGACCCTTACAAAAAATTCCAAAAAACGGACTTACTTCAGGAGCACATTTCTTGTGCTGTAATTGTAGGAGATGTCTCAAAACGCCATCAGGAGTCCCAACAAAACCTGAAAATGGAAGAAAATGCATATTGTACGAAAAAATAATTTTGCTAAAATGTCGTAAGGGGGGACCCTTACAAAAAGTTAAAAAAAACGGACTTGCTTCAGCAGCACAATTCTGGTGCTATAGTTGTCGGAGATGTCTCAAAACGTCATCAGGAGTCCCAACAAAACCTGAAAATGGAAGAAAATGCATATTTTACGAAAAAATAATTTTGCTAAAATGTTGTAAGGGGGGACCCTTACAAAAAATTCAAAAAAACGGACTTACTTCAACAGCACATTTCTTGTGCTGTAGTTGTAGGAGATGTCTCAAAACGTCATCAGGAGTCCCAACAAAACCTGAAAATGGAACAAAATGCATATTTTACGTAAAAAATGTTTTGTTAAAATGTCGTAAGGGGGGACCCTTACAAAAAATTCAAAAAAACGGACTTACTTCAGCAGCACATTTCTTGTGCTGTAATTGTAGGCGATGTCTCAAACCGTCATCAGGAGTCCCAACAAAACCTGAAAATGGAAGAAAATGCATATTTTACGAAAACTATTTTTTGCAAAAATGTCGTAAGGGGGGAGGGACCCTTACAAAAAATTCAAAAAAACGGACTTGCTTCAGCAGCACATTTCTTGTGCTGTAATTGTAGGAGATGTCTCAAAACGTCATCAGGAGTCCCAACAAAACCTGAAAATGGAAGAAAATGCATATTTTACGAAAAAAATTTTTTGCAAAAATGTCGTAAGGGGGGAACCTTACAAAAAATTCAAAAAAACGGACTTGCTTCAGCAGCACAATTCTGGTGCTGTAGTTGTAGATGTCTCAAACCGTCATCAGGAGTCCAAACAAAACATGAAAATGGAAGAAAATGCATATTTTACGAAAACTATTTTTTGCAAAAATGTCGTAACCCTAACCCTAACCCTAACCCTAACCCTAACCCTAACCCTGACCCTTACAAAAAATTCAAAAAAACGGACTTGTTTCAGCAGCACATTTCTTGTGCTGTAATTGTAGGAGATGTCTCAAAACGTCATCAGGAGTCCATACAAAACCTGAAAATGGAAGAAAATGCATATTTTACGAAAACAATTTTTTGCAAAAATGTCGTAAGGGGGGACCCTTACAAAAAATTCAAAAAAACGGACTTGCTTCAGCAGCACAATTCTTGTGCTATAGTTGTTGGAGATGTCTCAAAACGTCATCAGGAGTCCCAACAAAACCAAAAAATGGAAGAAAATGCATATTTTACGAAAAAATAATTTTGCTATACTGTCGTAAGGGGGGACCCTTACAAAAAGTTCAAAAAACCGGACATGCTTCAGCAGCCCAATTCTGGTGCTATAGTTGTTGGAGATGTCTCAAAACGTCATCAGGAGTCCCAACAAAACCTGAAAATGGAAGAAAATGCATATTTTGCGAAAAACATTTTTTGCTAAAATGTTGTAAGGGGGGACCCTTACAAAAAATTCAAACAAACGGACTTGCTTCAGCAGCACAATTCTGCTGCTGTAGTTGTAGATGTCTCAAAACGTAATCAGGAGTCCCAACAAAACCAGAAAATGGAAGAAAATCCATATTTTACGAAAAAAAATTTTTTGCAAAAATGTCGTAAGGGGGGACCCTCACAAAAAATTCAAAAAAACGGACTTACTTCAGCAGCACATTTCTTGAAATGTCTCAAAACGTCATCAGGAGTCCAAACAAAACCTGAAAATGAAAGAAAATGCATATTTTACGAAAAAAAAAAAAAAGTTGTTAAAATGTCGTAAGGGGGGACCCTTACAAAAAATTCCAAAAAACGGACTTACTTCAGGAGCACATTTCTTGTGCTGTAATTGTAGGAGATGTCTCAAAACGCCATCAGGAGTCCCAACAAAACCTGAAAATGGAAGAAAATGCATATTGTACGAAAAAATAATTTTGCTAAAATGTCGTAAGGGGGGACCCTTACAAAAAGTAAAAAAAAACGGACTTGCTTCAGCAGCACAATTCTTGTGCTGTAGTTGTAGGAGATGTCTCAAACCGTCATCAGGAGTCCCAACAAAACCTGAAAATGGAAGAAAATGCATATTTTACGAAAAAATAATTTTGCTAAAATGTCGTAAGGGGGGACCGTTACAAAAAATTCAAAAAAACGGACTTACTTCAGCAGCACATTTCTTGTGCTGTAATTGTAGGAGATGTCTCAAAACGTCATCAGGAGTCCAAACAAAACCTGAAAATGGAAGAAAATGCATATTTTACGAAAACAATTTTTTGCAAAAATGTCATAAGGGGGGACCCTTACAAAAAATTGAAAAAAAACGGACTTACTTCAGCAGCACAATTCTTGTGCTGTAGTTGTAGGAGATGTCTCAAACCGTCATCAGGAGTCCCAACAAAACCTAAAAATGGAAGAAAATGCATATTTTACGAAAACTATTTTTTGCAAAAATGTCGTAAGGGGGGACCCTTACAAAAAATTCAAAAAAACGGACTTGCTTCAGCAGCACATTTCTTGTGCTGTAATTGTAGGAGATGTCTCAAAACGTCATCAGGAGTCCCAACAAAACCTGAAAATGGAAGAAAATGCATATTTTACGAAAAAAAATTTTTGCAAAAATGTCGTAAGGGGGGAACCTTACAAAAAATTCAAAAAAACGGACTTGCTTCAGCAGCACAATTCTGGTGCTGTAGTTGTAGATGTCTCAAACCGTCATCAGGAGTCCAAACAAAACATGAAAATGGAAGAAAATGCATATTTTACGAAAACTATTTTTTGCAAAAATGTCGTAACCCTAACCCTATCCCTAACCCTAACCCTAACCCTAACCCTAACCCTAACCCTAACCCTAACCCTTACAAAAAATTCAAAAAAACGGACTTGCTTCAGCAGCACAATTCTTGTGCTATAGTTGTTGGAGATGTCTCAAAACGTCATCAGGAGTCCAAACAAACCCTAAAAATGGAAGAAAATGCATATTTTACGAAAAAATAATTTTGCTAAAATGTCGTAAGGGGGGACCCTTACAAAAAGTTCAAAATAACGGACTTGCTTCAGCAGCACAATTCTGGTGCTATAGTTGTCGGAGATGTCTCAAAACGTCATCAGGAGTCCCAACAAAACCTGAAAATGGAAGAAAATGCATATTTTACGAAAAACATTTTTTGCTAAAATGTCGTAAGGGGGGACCCTTACAAAAAATTCAAAAAAACGGACTTGCTTCAGCAGCACAATTCTTGTGCTGTAGTTGTAGATGTCTCAAACCGTCATCAGGAGTCCAAACAAACCCTAAAAATGGAAGAAAATGCATATTTTACGAAAAAATAATTTAGCTAAAATGTCGTAAGGGGGGACCCTTACAAAAAGTTCAAAATAACGGACTTGCTTCAGCAGCACAATTCTGGTGCTGTAGTTGTAGGAGATGTCTCAAAACGTCATCAGGAGTCCCAACAAAACCTAAAAATGGAAGAAAATGCATATTTTACGAAAAAATTATTTTGCAAAAATGTCGCAAGGTGGGACCCTTACAAAAAAATTCAAAAAAACGGACTTACTTCAGCAGCAGATTTCTTGTGCTGTAATAGTAGGAGATGTCTCAAAACGTCATCAGGAGTCCCAACAAAACCTAAAAATGGAAGAAAATGCATATTTTACGAAAACAATTTTTTTTGCTGAAATGTCGTAAGGGGGGACCCTTACAAAAAATTCAAAAAATCGGACTTACTTCAGCAGCACAATTCTTGTGCTGTAGTTGTCGGAGATGTCTCAAAACGTCATCAGGAGTCCCAACAAAACCTGAAAATGGAAGAAAATGCATATTTTATGAAAACATTTTTTTGCTAAAATGTCGTAAGGGGGGACCCTTACAAAATTTTTTTTTAAAACGGACTTACTTCAGCAGCACATTTCTTGTGCTGTAGTTGTAGGAGATGTCTCAAAACGTCATCAGGAGTCCAAACAAACCCTAAAAATGGAAGAAAATGCATATTTTACGAAAAAATTATTTTGCTAAAATGTCGTAAGGGGGGACCCTTACAAAAAGTTCAAAATAACGGACTTGCTTCAGCAGCACAATTCTGGTGCTATAGTTGTCGGAGATGTCTCAAAACGTCATCAGGAGTCCCAACAAAACCTGAAAATGGAAGAAAATGCATATTTTACGAAAAACATTTTTTGCTAAAATGTCGTAAGGGGGGACCCTTACAAAAAATTCAAAAAAACGGACTTGCTTCAGCAGCACAATTCTGGTGCTGTAGTTGTAGATGTCTCAAACCGTCATCAGGAGTCCAAACAAACCCTAAAAATGGAAGAAAATGCATATTTTACGAAAAAAAATTTTTGCTAAAATGTCGTAAGGGGGGACCCTTACAAAAAGTTCAAAATAACGGACTTGCTTCAGCAGCACAATTCTGGTGCTGTAGTTGTAGGAGATGTCTCAAAACGTCATCAGGAGTCCCAACAAAACCTAAAAATGGAAGAAAATGCATATTTTACGAAAAAATTATTTTGCAAAAATGTCGTAAGGTGGCACCCTTACAAAAAAATTCAAAAAAACGGACTTACTTCAGCAGCATATTTCTTGTGCTGTAATAGTAGGAGATGTCTCAAAACGTCATCAGGAGTCCCAACAAAACCTAAAAATGGAAGAAAATGCATATTTTACGAAAACAATTTTTTTTGCTGAAATGTCGTAAGGGGGGACCCTTACAAAAAATTCAAAAAATCGGACTTACTTCAGCAGCACAATTCTTGTGCTGTAGTTGTCGGAGATGTCTCAAAACGTCATCAGGAGTCCCAACAAAACCTGAAAATGGAAGAAAATGCATATTTTATGAAAACATTTTTTTGCTAAAATGTCGTAAGGGGGGACCCTTACAAATTTTTTTTTTAAAACGGACTTACTTCAGCAGCACATTTCTTGTGCTGTAATTGTAGGAGATGTCTCAAAACGTCATCAGGAGTCCAAACAAAACCTAAAAATGAAAGAAAATCCATATTTTACGAAAAAAAAAATGTTTGCAAAAATGTCGTAAGGGGGGACCCTTACAAAAAAATTCGAAAAAACGGACTTGCTTCAGCAACACAATTCTGGTGCTGTAGTTGTAGATGTCTCAAAATGTCATCAGGAGTCCCAACAAAACCTAAAAATGGAACAAAATGCATATTTTACGAAAAAATAATTTTGCTAAAATGTCGTAAGGGGGACCCTTACAAAAAATTCAAAAAAACGGACTTGCTTCAGCAGCACAATTATGGTGCTGTAGTTGTAGATGTCTCAAAACGTCATCAGGAGTCCAAACAAAACCTGAAAATGGAAGAAAATGCATATTTTACGAAAACAATTTTTTGCAAAAATGTCGTAAGGGGGGACCCTTACAAAAAATTCAAAAAAACGGACTTGCTTCAGCAGCACAATTCTTGTGCTGTAGTTGTAGATGTCTCAAACCGTCATCAGGAGTCCCAACAAAACCAAAAAATGGAAGAAAATGCATATTTTACGAAAAAATAATTTTGCTAAAATGTCGTAAGGGGGGACCCTTACAAAAAGTTCAAAAAAACGGACTTGCTTCAGCAGCCCAATTCTGGTGCTATAGTTGTTGGAGATGTCTCAAAACGTCATCAGGAGTCCCAACAAAACCTGAAAATGGAAGAAAATGCATATTTTGCGAAAAACATTTTTTGCTAAAATGTTGTAAGGGGGGACCCTTACAAAAAATTCAAACAAACGGACTTACTTCAGCAGCACATTTCTTGAAATGTCTCAAAACGTCATCAGGAGTCCAAACAAAACCTGAAAATGAAAGAAAATGCATATTTTACGAAAAAAAAAAAAGTTGTTAAAATGTCGTAAGGGGGGACCCTTACAAAAAATTCCAAAAAACGGACTTACTTCAGGAGCACATTTCTTGTGCTGTAATTGTAGGAGATGTCTCAAAACGCCATCAGGAGTCCCAACAAAACCTGAAAATGGAAGAAAATGCATATTGTACGAAAAAATAATTTTGCTAAAATGTCGTAAGGGGGGACCCTTACAAAAAGTTAAAAAAAACGGACTTGCTTCAGCAGCACAATTCTGGTGCTATAGTTGTCGGAGATGTCTCAAAACGTCATCAGGAGTCCCAACAAAACCTGAAAATGGAAGAAAATGCATATTTTACGAAAAAATAATTTTGCTAAAATGTCGTAAGGGGGGACCCTTACAAAAAATTCAAAAAAACGGACTTACTTCAGCAGCACATTTCTTGTGCTGTAATTGTAGGCGATGTCTCAAACCGTCATCAGGAGTCCCAACAAAACCTGAAAATGGAAGAAAATGCATATTTTACGAAAACTATTTTTTTGCAAAAATGTCGTAAGGGGGGACCCTTACAAAAAATTCAAAAAAACGGACTTGCTTCAGCAGCACATTTCTTGTGCTGTAATTGTAGGAGATGTCTCAAAACGTCATCAGGAGTCCCAACAAAACCTGAAAATGGAAGAAAATGCATTTTTTACGAAAAAATTTTTTTGCAAAAATGTCGTAAGGGGGGAACCTTACAAAAAATTCAAAAAAACGGACTTGCTTCAGCAGCACAATTCTGGTGCTGTAGTTGTAGATGTCTCAAACCGTCATCAGGAGTCCAAACAAAACATGAAAATGGAAGAAAATGCATATTTTACGAAAACTATTTTTTGCAAAAATGTCGTAACCCTAACCCTAACCCTAACCCTAACCCTAACCCTAACCCTAACCCTGACCCTTACAAAAAATTCAAAAAAACGGACTTGCTTCAGCAGCACATTTCTTGTGCTGTAATTGTAGGAGATGTCTCAAAACGTCATCAGGAGTCCAAACAAAACCTGAAAATGGAAGAAAATGCATATTTTACGAAAACAATTTTTTGCAAAAATGTCGTAAGGGGGGACCCTTACAAAAAATTCAAAAAAACGGACTTGCTTCAGCAGCACAATTCTTGTGCTATAGTTGTTGGAGATGTCTCAAAACGTCATCAGGAGTCCCAACAAAACCAAAAAATGGAAGAAAATGCATATTTTACGAAAAAATAATTTTGCTATACTGTCGTAAGGGGGGACCCTTACAAAAAGTTCAAAAAACCGGACTTGCTTCAGCAGCCCAATTCTGGTGCTATAGTTGTTGGAGATGTCTCAAAACGTCATCAGGAGTCCCAACAAAACCTGAAAATGGAAGAAAATGCATATTTTGCGAAAAACATTTTTTGCTAAAATGTTGTAAGGGGGGACCCTTACAAAAAATTCAAACAAACGGACTTGCTTCAGCAGCACAATTCTGCTGCTGTAGTTGTAGATGTCTCAAAACGTAATCAGGAGTCCCAACAAAACCAGAAAATGGAAGAAAATCCATATTTTACGAAAAAAAATTTTTGCAAAAATGTCGTAAGGTGGGACCCTCACAAAAAATTCAAAAAAACGGACTTACTTCAGCAGCACATTTCTTGAAATGTCTCAAAACGTCATCAGGAGTCCAAACAAAACCTGAAAATGAAAGAAAATGCATATTTTACGAAAAAAAAAAAAAAGTTGTTAAAATGTCGTAAGGGGGGACCCTTACAAAAAATTCCAAAAAACGGACTTACTTCAGGAGCACATTTCTTGTGCTGTAATTGTAGGAGATGTCTCAAAACGCCATCAGGAGTCCCAACAAAACCTGAAAATGGAAGAAAATGCATATTGTACGAAAAAATAATTTTGCTAAAATGTCGTAAGGGGGGACCCTTACAAAAAGTTAAAAAAAACGGACTTGCTTCAGCAGCACAATTCTGGTGCTATAGTTGTCGGAGATGTCTCAAAACGTCATCAGGAGTCCCAACAAAACCTGAAAATGGAAGAAAATGCATATTTTACGAAAAAATAATTTTGCTAAAATGTCGTAAGGGGGGACCCTTACAAAAAATTCAAAAAAACGGACTTACTTCAACAGCACATTTCTTGTGCTGTAGTTGTAGGAGATGTCTCAAAACGTCATCAGGAGTCCCAACAAAACCTGAAAATGGAACAAAATGCATATTTTACGTAAAAAATGTTTTGTTAAAATGTCGTAAGGGGGGACCCTTACAAAAAATTCAAAAAAACGGACTTACTTCAGCAGCAAATTTCTTGTGCTGTAATTGTAGGCGATGTCTCAAACCGTCATCAGGAGTCCCAACAAAACCTGAAAATGGAAGAAAATGCATATTTTACGAAAACTATTTTTTGCAAAAATGTCGTAAGGGGGGAGGGACCCTTACAAAAAATTCAAAAAAACGGACTTGCTTCAGCAGCACATTTCTTGTGCTGTAATTGTAGGAGATGTCTCAAAACGTCATCAGGAGTCCCAACAAAACCTGAAAATGGAAGAAAATGCATATTTTACGAAAAAAAATTTTTGCAAAAATGTCGTAAGGGGGGAACCTTACAAAAAATTCAAAAAAACGGACTTGCTTCAGCAGCACATTTCTTGTGCTGTAATTGTAGGCGATGTCTCAAACCGTCATCAGGAGTCCCAACAAAACCTGAAAATGGAAGAAAATGCATATTTTACGAAAACTATTTTTTGCAAAAATGTCGTAAGGGGGGAGGGACCCTTACAAAAAATTCAAAAAAACGGACTTGCTTCAGCAGCACATTTCTTGTGCTGTAATTGTAGGAGATGTCTCAAAACGTCATCAGGAGTCCCAACAAAACCTGAAAATGGAAGAAAATGCATATTTTACGAAAAAAAAATTTTGCAAAAATGTCGTAAGGGGGGAACCTTACAAAAAATTCAAAAAAACGGACTTGCTTCAGCAGCACAATTCTGGTGCTGTAGTTGTAGATGTCTCAAACCGTCATCAGGAGTCCAAACAAAACATGAAAATGGAAGAAAATGCATATTTTACGAAAACAATTTTTTGCAAAAATGTCGTAAGGGGGGACCCTTACAAAAAATTCAAAAAAACGGACTTGCTTCAGCAGCACAATTCTTGTGCTATAGTTGTTGGAGATGTCTCAAAACGTCATCAGGAGTCCCAACAAAACCAAAAAATGGAAGAAAATGCATATTTTACGAAAAAATAATTTTGCTATACTGTCGTAAGGGGGGACCCTTACAAAAAGTTCAAAAAACCGGACATGCTTCAGCAGCCCAATTCTGGTGCTATAGTTGTTGGAGATGTCTCAAAACGTCATCAGGAGTCCCAACAAAACCTGAAAATGGAAGAAAATGCATATTTTGCGAAAAACATTTTTTGCTAAAATGTTGTAAGGGGGGACCCTTACAAAAAATTCAAACAAACGGACTTGCTTCAGCAGCACAATTCTGCTGCTGTAGTTGTAGATGTCTCAAAACGTAATCAGGAGTCCCAACAAAACCAGAAAATGGAAGAAAATCCATATTTTACGAAAAAAAAATTTTTGCAAAAATGTCGTAAGGGGGGACCCTCACAAAAAATTCAAAAAAACGGACTTACTTCAGCAGCACATTTCTTGAAATGTCTCAAAACGTCATCAGGAGTCCAAACAAAACCTGAAAATGAAAGAAAATGCATATTTTACGAAAAAAAAAAAAAAGTTGTTAAAATGTCGTAAGGGGGGACCCTTACAAAAAATTCCAAAAAACGGACTTACTTCAGGAGCACATTTCTTGTGCTGTAATTGTAGGAGATGTCTCAAAACGCCATCAGGAGTCCCAACAAAACCTGAAAATGGAAGAAAATGCATATTGTACGAAAAAATAATTTTGCTAAAATGTCGTAAGGGGGGACCCTTACAAAAAGTTAAAAAAAACGGACTTGCTTCAGCAGCACAATTCTGGTGCTATAGTTGTCGGAGATGTCTCAAAACGTCATCAGGAGTCCCAACAAAACCTGAAAATGGAAGAAAATGCATATTTTACGAAAAAATAATTTTGCTAAAATGTCGTAAGGGGGGACCCTTACAAAAAATTCAAAAAAACGGACTTACTTCAACAGCACATTTCTTGTGCTGTAGTTGTAGGAGATGTCTCAAAACGTCATCAGGAGTCCCAACAAAACCTGAAAATGGAACAAAATGCATATTTTATGTAAAAAATGTTTTGTTAAAATGTCGTAAGGGGGGACCCTTACAAAAAATTCAAAAAAACGGACTTACTTCAGCAGCACATTTCTTGTGCTGTAATTGTAGGCGATGTCTCAAACCGTCATCAGGAGTCCCAACAAAACCTGAAAATGGAAGAAAATGCATATTTTACGAAAACTATTTTTTGCAAAAATGTCGTAAGGGGGGAGGGACCCTTACAAAAAATTCAAAAAAACGGACTTGCTTCAGCAGCACATTTCTTGTGCTGTAATTGTAGGAGATGTCTCAAAACGTCATCAGGAGTCCCAACAAAACCTGAAAATGGAAGAAAATGCATATTTTACGAAAAAAAATTTTTGCAAAAATGTCGTAAGGGGGGAACCTTACAAAAAATTCAAAAAAACGGACTTGCTTCAGCAGCACATTTCTTGTGCTGTAATTGTAGGCGATGTCTCAAACCGTCATCAGGAGTCCCAACAAAACCTGAAAATGGAAGAAAATGCATATTTTACGAAAACTATTTTTTGCAAAAATGTCGTAAGGGGGGAGGGACCCTTACAAAAAATTCAAAAAAACGGACTTGCTTCAGCAGCACATTTCTTGTGCTGTAATTGTAGGAGATGTCTCAAAACGTCATCAGGAGTCCCAACAAAACCTGAAAATGGAAGAAAATGCATATTTTACGAAAAAATAATTTTGCTATACTGTCGTAAGGGGGGACCCTTACAAAAAATTCAAAAAAACGGACTTACTTCAGCAGCACATTTCTTGTGCTGTAATTGTAGGAGATGTCTCAAAACGTCATCAGGAGTCCAAACAAAACCTGAAAATGGAAGAAAATGCATATTTTACGAAAACAATTTTTTGCAAAAATGTCATAAGGGGGGACCCTTACAAAAAATTGAAAAAAAACGGACTTGCTTCAGCAGCACAATTCTTGTGCTGTAGTTGTAGGAGATGTCTCAAACCGTCATCAGGAGTCCCAACAAAACCTAAAAATGGAAGAAAATGCATATTTTACGAAAACTATTTTTTGCAAAAATGTCGTAAGGGGGGACCCTTACAAAAAATTCAAAAAAACGGACTTGCTTCAGCAGCACATTTCTTGTGCTGTAATTGTAGGAGATGTCTCAAAACGTCATCAGGAGTCCCAACAAAACCTGAAAATGGAAGAAAATGCATATTTTACGAAAAAAAAATTTTGCAAAAATGTCGTAAGGGGGGAACCTTACAAAAAATTCAAAAAAACGGACTTGCTTCAGCAGCACAATTCTGGTGCTGTAGTTGTAGATGTCTCAAACCGTCATCAGGAGTCCAAACAAAACATGAAAATGGAAGAAAATGCATATTTTACGAAAACTATTTTTTGCAAAAATGTCGTAACCCTAACCCTATCCCTAACCCTAACCCTAACCCTAACCCAAACCCTAACCCTAACCCTAACCCTTACAAAAAATTCAAAAAAACGGACTTGCTTCAGCAGCACATTTCTTGTGCTGTAATTGTAGGAGATGTCTCAAAACGTCATCAGGAGTCCAAACAAAACCTAAAAATGGAAGAAAATGCATATTTTACGAAAAAAAATTTTTGCAAAAATGTCGTAAGGGGGGACCGTTACAAAAAATTCAAAAAAACGGACTTACTTCAGCAGCACATTTCTTGTGCTGTAGTTGTAGGAGATGTCTCAAACCGTCATCAGGAGTCCCAACAAAACCTAAAAATGGAAGAAAATGCATATTTTACGAAAAAATTATTTTGCTAAAATGTCGTAAGGGGGGACCCTTACAAAAAATTAAAAAAAACTCACTTACTTCAGCAGCACATTTCTTGTGCTGTAGTTGTAGGCGATGTCTCAAACCGTCATCAGGAGTCCCAACAAAACCTGAAAATGGAAGAAAATGCATATTTTACGAAAAAAATTTTTTGCAAAAATGTCGTAAGGGGGGAACCTTACAAAAAATTCAAAAAAACGGACTTGCTTCAGCAGCACAATTCTGGTGCTGTAGTTGTAGATGTCTCAAACCGTCATCAGGAGTCCAAACAAAACATGAAAATGGAAGAAAATGCATATTTTACGAAAACTATTTTTTGCAAAAATGTCGCAACCCTAACCCTAACCCTAACCCTAACCCTAACCCTAACCCTGACCCTTACAAAAAATTCAAAAAAACGGACTTGCTTCAGCAGCACATTTCTTGTGCTGTAATTGTAGGAGATGTCTCAAAACGTCATCAGGAGTCCAAACAAAACCTGAAAATGGAAGAAAATGCATATTTTACGAAAACAATTTTTTGCAAAAATGTCGTAAGGGGGGACCCTTACAAAAAATTCAAAAAAACCGGACTTGCTTCAGCAGCACAATTCTTGTGCTGTAGTTGTAGATGTCTCAAACCGTCATCAGGAGTCCCAACAAAACCAAAAAATGGAAGAAAATGCATATTTTACGAAAAAAAATTTTTGCTAAAATGTCGTAAGGGGGGACCCTTACAAAAAGTTCAAAAAAATGGACTTGCTTCAGCAGCCCAATTCTGGTGCTATAGTTGTTGGAGATGTCTCAAAACGTCATCAGGAGTCCCAACAAAACCTGAAAATGGAAGAAAATGCAAATTTTGCGAAAAACATTTTTTGCTAAAATGTTGTAAGGGGGGACCCTTACAAAAAATTCAAACAAACGGACTTGCTTCAGCAGCACAATTCTGGTGCTATAGTTGTTGGAGATGTCTCAAAACGTCATCATGTGTCCCAACAAAACCTGAAAATGGAAGAAAATGCATATTTTGCGAAAAACATTTTTTGCTAAAATGTTGTAAGGGGGGACCCTTACAAAAAATTCAAACAAACGGACTTGCTTCACTAGCACAATTCTGCTGCTGTAGTTGTAGATGTCTCAAAACGTCATCAGGAGTCCCAACAAAACCAGAAAATGGAAGAAAATGCATATTTTACGAAAAAAAATTTTTGCAAAAATGTCGTAAGGGGGGACCCTCACAAAAAATTCAAAAAAACGGACTTACTTCAGCAGCACATTTCTTGAAATGTCTCAAAACGTCATCAGGAGTCCAAACAAAACCTGAAAATGAAAGAAAATGCATATTTTACGGAAAAAAAAAAAAGTTGTTAAAATGTCGTAAGGGGGGACCCTTACAAAAAATTCCAAAAAACGGACTTACTTCAGGAGCACATTTCTTGTGCTGTAATTGTAGGAGATGTCTCAAAACGCCATCAGGAGTCCCAACAAAACCTGAAAATGGAAGAAAATGCATATTGTACGAAAAAATAATTTTGCTAAAATGTCGTAAGGGGGGACCCTTACAAAAAGTTAAAAAAAACGGACTTGCTTCAGCAGCACAATTCTGGTGCTATAGTTGTCGGAGATGTCTCAAAACGTCATCAGGAGTCCCAACAAAACCTGAAAATGGAAGAAAATGCATATTTTACGAAATAATAATTTTGCTAAAATGTCGTAAGGGGGGACCCTTACAAAAAATTCAAAAAAACGGACTTACTTCAACAGCACATTTCTTGTGCTGTAGTTGTAGGAGATGTCTCAAAACGTCATCAGGAGTCCCAACAAAACCTGAAAATGGAACAAAATGCATATTTTACGTATAAAATGTTTTGCTAAAATGTCGTAAGGGGGGACCCTTACAAAAATTTCAAAAAAACGGACTTACTTCAGCAGCACATTTCTTGTGCTGTAATTGTAGGCGATGTCTCAAACCGTCATCAGGAGTCCCAACAAAACCTGAAAATGGAAGAAAATGCATATTTTACGAAAACTATTTTTTGCAAAAATGTCGTAAGGGGGGACCCTTACAAAAAATTGAAAAAAAACGGACTTGCTTCAGCAGCACAATTCTTGTGCTGTAGTTGTAGGAGATGTCTCAAACCGTCATCAGGAGTCCCAACAAAACCTAAAAATGGAAGAAAATGCATATTTTACGAAAAAATTATTTTGCTAAAATGTCGTAAGGGGGGACCCTTACAAAAAATTAAAAAAAACTCACTTACTTCAGCAGCACATTTCTTGTGCTGTAGTTGTAGGCGATGTCTCAAACCGTCATCAGGAGTCCCAACAAAACCTGAAAATGGAAGAAAATGCATATTTTACGAAAAAAAATTTTTGCAAAAATGTCGTAAGGGGGGAACCTTACAAAAAATTCAAAAAAACGGACTTGCTTCAGCAGCACAATTCTGGTGCTGTAGTTGTAGATGTCTCAAACCGTCATCAGGAGTCCAAACAAAACATGAAAATGGAAGAAAATGCATATTTTACGAAAACTATTTTTTGCTAAAATGTCGTAAGGGGGGACCCTAACCCTAACCGTAACCCTAACCCTAACCCTGACCCTTACAAAAAATTCAAAAAAACGGACTTGCTTCAGCAGCACATTTCTTGTGCTGTAATTGTAGGAGATGTCTCAAAACGTCATCAGGAGTCCAAACAAAACCTGAAAATGGAAGAAAATGCATATTTTACGAAAACAATTTTTTGCAAAAATGTCGTAAGGGGGGACCCTTACAAAAAATTCAAAAAAACCGGACTTGCTTCAGCAGCACAATTCTTGTGCTGTAGTTGTAGATGTCTCAAACCGTCATCAGGAGTCCCAACAAAACCAAAAAATGGAAGAAAATGCATATTTTACGAAAAAATTTTTTTGCTAAAATGTCGTAAGGGGGGACCCTTACAAAAAGTTCAAAAAAATGGACTTGCTTCAGCAGCCCAATTCTGGTGCTATAGTTGTTGGAGATGTCTCAAAACGTCATCAGGAGTCCCAACAAAACCTGAAAATGGAAGAAAATGCATATTTTGCGAAAAACATTTTTTGCTAAAATGTTGTAAGGGGGGACCCTTACAAAAAATTCAAACAAACGGACTTGCTTCAGCAGCACAATTCTGGTGCTATAGTTGTTGGAGATGTCTCAAAACGTCATCATGTGTCCCAACAAAACCTGAAAATGGAAGAAAATGCATATTTTGCGAAAAACATTTTTTGCTAAAATGTTGTAAGGGGGGACCCTTACAAAAAATTCAAACAAACGGACTTGCTTCACTAGCACAATTCTGCTGCTGTAGTTGTAGATGTCTCAAAACGTCATCAGGAGTCCCAACAAAACCAGAAAATGGAAGAAAATGCATATTTTACGAAAAAAAATTTTTGCAAAAATGTCGTAAGGGGGGACCCTCACAAAAAATTCAAAAAAACGGACTTACTTCAGCAGCACATTTCTTGAAATGTCTCAAAACGTCATCAGGAGTCCAAACAAAACCTGAAAATGAAAGAAAATGCATATTTTACGAAAAAAAAAAAAAGTTGTTAAAATGTCGTAAGGGGGGACCCTTACAAAAAATTCCAAAAAACGGACTTACTTCAGGAGCACATTTCTTGTGCTGTAATTGTAGGAGATGTCTCAAAACGCCATCAGGAGTCCCAACAAAACCTGAAAATGGAAGAAAATGCATATTGTACGAAAAAATAATTTTGCTAAAATGTCGTAAGGGGGGACCCTTACAAAAAGTTAAAAAAAACGGACTTGCTTCAGCAGCACAATTCTGGTGCTATAGTTGTCGGAGATGTCTCAAAACGTCATCAGGAGTCCCAACAAAACCTGAAAATGGAAGAAAATGCATATTTTACGAAATAATAATTTTGCTAAAATGTCGTAAGGGGGGACCCTTACAAAAAATTCAAAAAAACGGACTTACTTCAACAGCACATTTCTTGTGCTGTAGTTGTAGGAGATGTCTCAAAACGTCATCAGGAGTCCCAACAAAACCTGAAAATGGAACAAAATGCATATTTTACGTATAAAATGTTTTGCTAAAATGTCGTAAGGGGGGACCCTTACAAAAATTTCAAAAAAACGGACTTACTTCAGCAGCACATTTCTTGTGCTGTAATTGTAGGCGATGTCTCAAACCGTCATCAGGAGTCCCAACAAAACCTGAAAATGGAAGAAAATGCATATTTTACGAAAACTATTTTTTGCAAAAATGTCGTAAGGGGGGACCCTTACAAAAAATTGAAAAAAAACGGACTTGCTTCAGCAGCACAATTCTTGTGCTGTAGTTGTAGGAGATGTCTCAAACCGTCATCAGGAGTCCCAACAAAACCTAAAAATGGAAGAAAATGCATATTTTACGAAAAAATTATTTTGCTAAAATGTCGTAAGGGGGGACCCTTACAAAAAAAATTAAAAAAACGGACTTGCTTCAGCAGCACATTTCTTGTTCTGTAATTGTAGGAGATGTCTCAAAACGTCATCAGGAGTCCCAACATAACCTGAAAATGGAAGAAAATGCATATTTTACGAAATAATTATTTTGCTAAAATGTCGTAAGGGGGGACCCTTACAAAAAATTTAAAAAAAACTCACTTACTTCAGCAGCACATTTCTTGTGCTGTAGTTGTAGGCGATGTCTCAAACCGTCATCAGGAGTCCCAACAAAACCTGAAAATGGAAGAAAATGCATATTTTACGAAAAAAAAATTTTGCAAAAATGTCGTAAGGGGGGAACCTTACAAAAAATTCAAAAAAACGGACTTGCTTCAGCAGCACAATTCTGGTGCTGTAGTTGTAGGAGATGTCTCAAACCGTCATCAGGAGTCCAAACAAAACATGAAAATGGAAGAAAATGCATATTTTACGAAAACTATTTTTTGCAAAAATGTCGTAACCCTAACCCTAACCCTAACCCTAACCCTAACCCTAACCCTAACCCTTACAAAAAATTCAAAAAAACGGACTTGCTTCAGCAGCACATTTCTTGTGCTGTAATTGTAGGAGATGTCTCAAAACGTCATCAGGAGTCCAAACAAAACCTGAAAATGGAACAAAATGCATATTTTACGTAAAAAATGTTTTGCTAAAATGTCGTAAGGGGGGACCCTTACAAAAAATTAAAAAAAACGGACTTGCTTCAGCAGCACAATTCTGGTGCTGTAGTTGTAGATGTCTCAAACCGTCATCAGGAGTCCAAACAAAACATGAAAATGGAAGAAAATGCATATTTTACGAAAACTATTTTTTGCAAAAATGTCGTAACCCTAACCCTAACCCTAACCCTAACCCTAACCCTAACCCTGACCCTTACAAAAAATTCAAAAAAACGGACTTGCTTCAGCAGCACATTTCTTGTGCTGTAATTGTAGGAGATGTCTCAAAACGTCATCAGGAGTCCAAACAAAACCTGAAAATGGAAGAAAATGCATATTTTACGAAAACAATTTTTTGCAAAAATGTCGTAAGGGGGGACCCTTACAAAAAATTTAAAAAAACGGACTTGCTTCAGCAGCCCAATTCTGGTGCTATAGTTGTTGGAGATGTCTCAAAACGTCATCAGGAGTCCCAACAAAACCTGAAAATGGAAGAAAATGCATATTTTGCGAAAAACATTTTTTGCTAAAATGTTGTAAGGGGGGACCCTTACAAAAAATTCAAACAAACGGACTTGCTTCAGCAGCACAATTCTGCTGCTGTAGTTGTAGATGTCTCAAAACGTCATCAGGAGTCCCAACAAAACCAGAAAATGGAAGAAAATGCATATTTTACGAAAAAAAAATTTTGCAAAAATGTCATAAGGGGGGACCCTCACAAAAAATTCAAAAAAACGGACTTACTTCAGCAGCACATTTCTTGAAATGTCTCAAAACGTCATCAGGAGTCCAAACAAAACCTGAAAATGAAAGAAAATGCATATTTTACGAAAAAGGGGGGACCCTTACAAAAAATTCCAAAAAACGGTCTTACTTCAGGAGCACATTTCTTGTGCTGTAATTGTAGGAGATGTCTCAAAACGCCATCAGGAGTCCCAACAAAACCTGAAAATGGAAGAAAATGCATATTGTACGAAAAAATAATTTTGCTAAAATGTCGTAAGGGGGGACCCTTACAAAAAGTTAAAAAAAACGGACTTGCTTCAGCAGCACAATTCTGGTGCTATAGTTGTCGGAGATGTCTCAAAACGTCATCAGGAGTCCCAACAAAACCTGAAAATGGAAGAAAATGCATATTTTACGAAAAAATAATTTTGCTAAAATGTCGTAAGGGGGGACCCTTACAAAAAGTTAAAAAAAAACGGACTTGCTTCAGCAGCACAATTCTGGTGCTATAGTTGTCGGAGATGTCTCAAAACGTCATCAGGAGTCCCAACAAAACCTGAAAATGGAAGAAAATGCATATTTTACGAAAACTATTTTTTGCAAAAATGTCGTAAGGGGGGACCCTTACAAAAAATTCAAAAAAACGGACTTGCTTCAGCAGCACATTTCTTGTGCTTTAATTGTAGGAGATGTCTCAAAACGTCATCAGGAGTCCAAACAAAACCTGAAAATGGAAGAAAATGCATATTTTACGAAAACTATTTTTTGCAAAAATGTCGTAAGGGGGGACCCTTACAAAAAATTCAAAAAAACGGACTTGCTTCAGCAGCACATTTCTTGTGCTGTAATTGTAGGAGATGTCTCAAAACGTCATCAGGAGTCCCAACAAAACCTGAAAATGGAAGAAAATGCATATTTTACGAAAAAAAATTTTTGCAAAAATGTCGTAAGGGGGGAACCTTACAAAAAATTCAAAAAAACGGACTTGCTTCAGCAGCACAATTCTGGTGCTGTAGTTGTAGATGTCTCAAACCGTCATCAGGAGTCCAAACAAAACATGAAAATGGAAGAAAATGCATATTTTACGAAAACTATTTTTTGCAAAAATGTCGTAACCCTAACCCTAACCCTAACCCTAACCCTAACCCTAACCCTAACCCTTACAAAAAATTCAAAAAAACGGACTTGCTTCAGCAGCACATTTCTTGTGCTGTAATTGTAGGAGATGTCTCAAAACGTCATCAGGAGTCCAAACAAAACCTGAAAATGGAAGAAAATGCATATTTTACGAAAAAATAATTTTGCTAAAATGTCGTAAGGGGGGACCCTTACAAAAAATTCAAAAAAACGGACTTACTTCAGCAGCACATTTCTTGTGCTGTAATTGTAGGCGATGTCTCAAACCGTCATCAGGAGTCCCAACAAAACCTGAAAATGGAAGAAAATGCATATTTTACGAAAACTATTTTTTGCAAAAATGTCGTAAGGGGGGACCCTTACAAAAAATTCAAAAAAACGGACTTGCTTCAGCAGCACATTTCTTGTGCTGTAATTGTAGGAGATGTCTCAAAACGTCATCAGGAGTCCAAACAAAACCTGAAAATGGAAGAAAATGCATATTTTACGAAAACTATTTTTTGCAAAAATGTCGTAAGGGGGGACCCTTACAAAAAATTCAAAAAAACGGACTTGCTTCAGCAGCACATTTCTTGTGCTGTAATTGTAGGAGATGTCTCAAAACGTCATCAGGAGTCCCAACAAAACCTGAAAATAGAAGAAAATGCATATTTTACGAAAAAAAAATTTTGCAAAAATGTCGTAAGGGGGGAACCTTACAAAAAATTCAAAAAAACGGACTTGCTTCAGCAGCACAATTCTGGTGCTGTAGTTGTAGATGTCTCAAACCGTCATCAGGAGTCCAAACAAAACATGAAAATGGAAGAAAATGCATATTTTACGAAAACTATTTTTTGCAAAAATGTCGTAACCCTAACCCTAACCCTAACCCTAACCCTAACCCTTACAAAAAAATTCAAAAAAACGGACTTGCTTCAGCAGCACATTTCTTGTGCTGTAATTGTAGGAGATGTCTCAAAACGTCATCAGGAGTCCAAACAAAACCTGAAAATGGAAGAAAATGCATATTTTACGAAAAAAAAATTTTTGCAAAAATGTCGTAAGGGGGGAACCTTACAAAAAATTCAAAAAAACGGACTTGCTTCAGCAGCCCAATTCTTGTGCTGTAGTTGTAGGAGATGTCTCAAACCGTCATCAGTAGTCCAAACAAAACCTAAAAATGGAAGAAAATGCATATTTTACGAAAAAATTATTTTGCAAAAATGTCGTAAGGGGGGACCCTTACAAAAAGTTCAAAAAAACGGACTTGCTTCAGCAGCACAATTCTTGTGCTGTAGTTGTAGGAGATGTCTCAAAACGTCATCAGGAGTCCCAACAAAACCTGAAAATGGAAGAAAATGCATATTTTACGAAAAAATTATTTTGCTAAAATGTCGTAAGGGGGGACCCTTACAAAAAATTAAAAAAAACGGACTTATTTCAGCAGCACATTTCTTGTGCTGTAAATGTAGGAGATGTCTCAAACCGTCATCAGGAGTCCAAACAAAACCTGAAAATGGAAGAAAATGCATATTTTACATAAACATTTTTTTGCAAAAATGTCGTAAGGGGGGACCCTTACAAAGAATTGAAAAAAACGGACTTGCTTCAGCAGCACAATTCTTGTGCTGTAGTTGTAGGAGATGTCTCAAACCGTCATCAGGAGTCCAAACAAAACCTGAAAATGGTAGAAAATGCATATTCTACGAAAAACTTTTTTTTTGCTAAAATGTCGTAAGGGGGGACCGTTACAAAAAATTCAAAAAAACGGACTTACTTCAGCAGCACATTTATTGTGCTGTAATTGTAGGAGATGTCTCAAAACGTCATCAGGAGTCCCAACAAAACCTGAAAATGGAAGAAAATGCATATTTTACGAAAACATTTTTTTGCAAAAATGTCGTAAGGGGGGATCCTTACAAAAAAATTCTAAAAAACGGACTTGCTTCAGCAGCCCAATTCTGGTGCTGTAGTTGTAGATGTCTCAAAACGTCATCAGGAGTCCCAACAAAACCTGAAAATGGAAGAAAATGCATATTTTACGAAATACATTTTTTGCAAAAATGTCGTAAGGGGGGACCCTTACAAAAAATTGAAAAAAACGGACTTGCTTCAGCAGGACAATTCTTGTGCTGTAGTTGTAGGAGATGTCTAAAAACGTCATCAGGAGTCCAAACAAACCCTAAAAATGGAAGAAAATGCATATTTTACGAAAAAATAATTTTGCTAAAATGTCGTAAGGGGGGACCCTTACAAAAAATTCAAAAAAACGGACTTACTTCAGCAGCACATTTCTTGTGCTGTAATTGTAGGAGATGTCTCAAAACGTCATCAGGAGTCCAAACAAACCCTAAAAATGGAAGAAAATGCATATTTTACGAAAAAATAATTTTGCTAAAATGTCGTAAGGGGGGACCCTTACAAAAAGTTCAAAAAAACGGACTTGCTTCAGCAGCACAATTCTGGTGCTATAGTTGTCGGAGATGTCTCAAAACGTCATCAGGAGTCCCAACAAAACCTGAAAATGGAAGAAAATGCATATTTTACGAAAAAATAATTTTGCTAAAATGTCGTAAGGGGGGACCCTTACAAAAAATTCAAAAAAACGGACTTACTTCAACAGCACATTTCTTGTGCTGTAGTTGTAGGAGATGTCTCAAAACGTCATCAGGAGTCCCAACAAAACCTGAAAATGGAAGAAAATGCATATTTTACGAAAACAATTTTTTGCAAAAATGTCGTAAGGGGGGACCCTTACAAAAAATTCAAAAAAACGGACTTACTTCAACAGCACATTTCTTGTGCTGTAGTTGTAGGAGATGTCTCAAAACGTCATCAGGAGTCCCAACAAAACCTGAAAATGGAACAAAATGCATATTTTACGTAAAAAATGTTTTGCTAAAATGTCGTAAGGGGGGACCCTTACAAAAAATTCAAAAAAACGGACTTACTTCAGCAGCACATTTCTTGTGCTGTAATTGTAGGAGATGTCTCAAAACGTCATCAGGAGTCCAAACAAACCCTAAAAATGGAAGAAAATGCATATTTTACGAAAAAAAAATTTTGCTAAAATGTCGTAAGGGGGGACCATTACAAAAATTTCAAAATAACGGACTTGCTTCAGCAGCACAATTCTGGTGCTATAGTTGTCGGAGATGTCTCAAAACGTCATCAGGAGTCCCAACAAAACCTGAAAATGGAAGAAAATGCATATTTTACGAAAAACATTTTTTGCTAAAATGTCGTAAGGGGGGGCCCTTACAAAAAATTCAAAAAAACGGACTTGCTTCAGCAGCACAATTCTGGTGCTGTAGTTGTAGATGTCTCAAACCGTCATCAGGAGTCCAAACAAACCCTAAAAATGGAAGAAAATGCATATTTTACGAAAAAAAAATTTTGCTAAAATGTCGTAAGGGGGGACCCTTACAAAAAATTCAAAAAAACGGACTTGCTTCAGCAGCACAATTCTTGTGCTGTAGTTGTAGATGTCTCAAACCGTCATCAGGAGTCCCAACAAAACCAAAAAATGGAAAAAAATGCATATTTTACGAAAAAATAATTTTGCTAAAATGTCGTAAGGGGGGACCCTTACAAAAAGTTCAAAAAAACGGACTTGCTTCAGCAGCCCAATTCTGGTGCTATAGTTGTTGGAGATGTCTCAAAACGTCATCAGGAGTCCCAACAAAACCTGAAAATGGAAGAAAATGCATATTTTGCGAAAAACATTTTTTGCTAAAATGTTGTAAGGGGGGACCCTTACAAAAAATTCAAACAAACGGACTTGCTTCAGCAGCACAATTCTGCTGCTGTAGTTGTAGATGTCTCAAAACGTCATCAGGAGTCCCAACAAAACCAGAAAATGGAAGAAAATGCATATTTTACGAAAAAAAATTTTTGCAAAAATGTCGTAAGGGGGGACCCTCACAAAAAATTCAAAAAAACGGACTTACTTCAGCAGCACATTTCTTGAAATGTCTCAAAACGTCATCAGGAGTCCAAACAAAACCTGAAAATGAAAGAAAATGCATATTTTATGAAAAAAAAAAAAGTTGTTAAAATGTCGTAAGGGGGGACCCTTACAAAAAATTCCAAAAAACGGACTTACTTCAGGAGCACATTTCTTGTGCTGTAATTGTAGGAGATGTCTCAAAACGCCATCAGGAGTCCCAACAAAACCTGAAAATGGAAGAAAATGCATATTGTACGAAAAAATAATTTTGCTAAAATGTCGTAAGGGGGGACCCTTACAAAAAGTTAAAAAAAACGGACTTGCTTCAGCAGCACAATTCTGGTGCTATAGTTGTCGGAGATGTCTCAAAACGTCATCAGGAGTCCCAACAAAACCTGAAAATGGAAGAAAATGCATATTTTACGAAAAAATAATTTTGCTAAAATGTCGTAAGGGGGGACCCTTACAAAAAATTCAAAAAAACGGACTTACTTCAACAGCACATTTCTTGTGCTGTAGTTGTAGGAGATGTCTCAAAACGTCATCAGGAGTCCCAACAAAACCTGAAAATGGAAGAAAATGCATATTTTACGAAAACTATTTTTTGCAAAAATGTCGTCAGGGGGGACCCTTACAAAAAATTTAAAAAAACGGACTTGCTTCAGCAGCACATTTCTTGTGCTGTAATTGTAGGAGATGTCTCAAAACGTCATCAGGAGTCCAAACAAAACCTGAAAATGGAAGAAAATGCATATTTTACGAAAACTATTTTTTGCAAAAATGTCGTAAGGGGGGACCCTTACAAAAAGTTTAAAAAAACGGACTTGCTTCAGCAGCACAATTCTGGTGCTATAGTTGTCGGAGATGTCTCAAAACGTCATCAGGAGTCCCAACAAAACCTAAAAATGGAAGAAAATGCATATTTTACGAAAAAATAATTTTGTTAAAATGTCGTAAGGGGGGACCCTTACAAAAAGTTTTAAAAAACGGACTTGCTTCAGCAGCCCAATTCTGGTGCTGTAGTTGTAGGAGATGTCTCAAAACGTCATCAGGAGTCCCAACAAAACCTGAAAATGGAAGAAAATGCATATTTTACGAAAAAAAAATTTTGCAAAAATGTCGTAAGGGGGGACCCTCACAAAAAATTCAAAAAAACGGACTTACTTCAGCAGCACATTTCTTGAAATGTCTCAAAACGTCATCAGGAGTCCAAACAAAACCTGAAAATGAAAGAAAATGCATATTTTACGAAAAAAAAAAAAGTTGTTAAAATGTCGTAAGGGGGGACCCTTACAAAAAATTCCAAAAAACGGACTTACTTCAGGAGCACATTTCTTGTGCTGTAATTGTAGGAGATGTCTCAAAACGCCATCAGGAGTCCCAACAAAACCTGAAAATGGAAGAAAATGCATATTGTACGAAAAAATAATTTTGCTTAAATGTCGTAAGGGGGGACCCTTACAAAAAGTTAAAAAAAACGGACTTGCTTCAGCAGCACAATTCTGGTGCTATAGTTGTCGGAGATGTCTCAAAACGTCATCAGGAGTCCAAACAAACCCTAAAAATGGAAGAAAATGCATATTTTACGAAAAAATAATTTAGCTAAAATTTCGTAAGGGGGGACCCTTACAAAAAGTTAAAAAAAACGGACTTACTTCAGCAGCAGATTTCTTGTGCTGTAATAGTAGGAGATGTCTCAAAACGTCATCAGGAGTCCCAACAAAACCTAAAAATGGAAGAAAATGCATATTTTACGAAAACAATTTTTTTTGCTGAAATGTCGTAAGGGGGGACCCTTACAAAAAATTCAAAAAAACGGACTTACTTCAGCAGCAGATTTCTTGTGCTGTAATAGTAGGAGATGTCTCAAAACGTCATCAGGAGTCCCAACAAAACCTAAAAATGGAAGAAAATGCATATTTTACGAAAACAAATTTTTTTGCTGAAATGTCGTAAGGGGGGACCCTTACAAAAAAATTCGAAAAAACGGACTTGCTTCAGCAGCACAATTCTGGTGCTGTAGTTGTAGATGTCTCAAAACGTCATCAGGAGTCCAAACAAAACCTGAAAATGGAAGAAAATGCATATTTTACGAAAACAATTTTTTGCAAAAATGTCGTAAGGGGGGACCCTTACAAAAAATTCAAAAAAACGGACTTGCTTCAGCAGCACAATTCTTGTGCTGTAGTTGTAGATGTCTCAAACCGTCATCAGGAGTCCCAACAAAACCAAAAAATGGAAAAAAATGCATATTTTACGAAAAAATAATTTTGCTAAAATGTCGTAAGGGGGGACCCTTACAAAAAGTTCAAAAAAACGGACTTGCTTCAGCAGCCCAATTCTGGTGCTATAGTTGTTGGAGATGTCTCAAAACGTCATCAGGAGTCCCAACAAAACCTGAAAATGGAAGAAAATGCATATTTTGCGAAAAACATTTTTTGCTAAAATGTTGTAAGGGGGGACCCTTACAAAAAATTCAAACAAACGGACTTGCTTCAGCAGCACAATTCTGCTGCTGTAGTTGTAGATGTCTCAAAACGTCATCAGGAGTCCCAACAAAACCAGAAAATGGAAGAAAATGCATATTTTACGAAAAAAAAATTTTGCAAAAATGTCGTAAGGGGGGACCCTCACAAAAAATTCAAAAAAACGGACTTACTTCAGCAGCACATTTCTTGAAATGTCTCAAAACGTCATCAGGAGTCCAAACAAAACCTGAAAATGAAAGAAAATGCATATTTTATGAAAAAAAAAAAAGTTGTTAAAATGTCGTAAGGGGGGACCCTTACAAAAAATTCCAAAAAACGGACTTACTTCAGGAGCACATTTCTTGTGCTGTAATTGTAGGAGATGTCTCAAAACGCCATCAGGAGTCCCAACAAAACCTGAAAATGGAAGAAAATGCATATTGTACGAAAAAATAATTTTGCTAAAATGTCGTAAGGGGGGACCCTTACAAAAAGTTAAAAAAAACGGACTTGCTTCAGCAGCACAATTCTGGTGCTATAGTTGTCGGAGATGTCTCAAAACGTCATCAGGAGTCCCAACAAAACCTGAAAATGGAAGAAAATGCATATTTTACGAAAAAATAATTTTGCTAAAATGTCGTAAGGGGGGACCCTTACAAAAAATTCAAAAAAACGGACTTACTTCAACAGCACATTTCTTGTGCTGTAGTTGTAGGAGATGTCTCAAAACGTCATCAGGAGTCCCAACAAAACCTGAAAATGGAAGAAAATGCATATTTTACGAAAACTATTTTTTGCAAAAATGTCGTCAGGGGGGACCCTTACAAAAAATTTAAAAAAACGGACTTGCTTCAGCAGCACATTTCTTGTGCTGTAATTGTAGGAGATGTCTCAAAACGTCATCAGGAGTCCAAACAAAACCTGAAAATGGAAGAAAATGCATATTTTACGAAAACTATTTTTTGCAAAAATGTCGTAAGGGGGGACCCTTACAAAAAGTTTAAAAAAACGGACTTGCTTCAGCAGCACAATTCTGGTGCTATAGTTGTCGGAGATGTCTCAAAACGTCATCAGGAGTCCCAACAAAACCTAAAAATGGAAGAAAATGCATATTTTACGAAAAAATAATTTTGTTAAAATGTCGTAAGGGGGGACCCTTACAAAAAGTTTAAAAAAACGGACTTGCTTCAGCAGCCCAATTCTGGTGCTGTAGTTGTAGGAGATGTCTCAAAACGTCATCAGGAGTCCCAACAAAACCTGAAAATGGAAGAAAATGCATATTTTACGAAAAAAAAATTTTGCAAAAATGTCGTAAGGGGGGACCCTCACAAAAAATTCAAAAAAACGGACTTACTTCAGCAGCACATTTCTTGAAATGTCTCAAAACGTCATCAGGAGTCCAAACAAAACCTGAAAATGAAAGAAAATGCATATTTTACGAAAAAAAAAAAAGTTGTTAAAATGTCGTAAGGGGGGACCCTTACAAAAAATTCCAAAAAACGGACTTACTTCAGGAGCACATTTCTTGTGCTGTAATTGTAGGAGATGTCTCAAAACGCCATCAGGAGTCCCAACAAAACCTGAAAATGGAAGAAAATGCATATTGTACGAAAAAATAATTTTGCTTAAATGTCGTAAGGGGGGACCCTTACAAAAAGTTAAAAAAAACGGACTTGCTTCAGCAGCACAATTCTGGTGCTATAGTTGTCGGAGATGTCTCAAAACGTCATCAGGAGTCCAAACAAACCCTAAAAATGGAAGAAAATGCATATTTTACGAAAAAATAATTTAGCTAAAATTTCGTAAGGGGGGACCCTTACAAAAAGTTAAAAAAAACGGACTTACTTCAGCAGCAGATTTCTTGTGCTGTAATAGTAGGAGATGTCTCAAAACGTCATCAGGAGTCCCAACAAAACCTAAAAATGGAAGAAAATGCATATTTTACGAAAACAATTTTTTTTGCTGAAATGTCGTAAGGGGGGACCCTTACAAAAAATTCAAAAAATCGGACTTACTTCAGCAGCACAATTCTTGTGCTGTAGTTGTCGGAGATGTCTCAAAACGTCATCAGGAGTCCCAACAAAACCTGAAAATGGAAGAAAATGCATATTTTATGAAAACATTTTTTTGCTAAAATGTCGTAAGGGGGGACCCTTACAAAATTTTTTTTTAAAACGGACTTACTTCAGCAGCACATTTCTTGTGCTGTAATTGTAGGAGATGTCTCAAAACGTCATCAGGAGTCCCAACAAAACCTGAAAATGGAAGAAAATGCATATTTTATGAAAACATTTTTTTGCTAAAATGTCGTAAGGGGGGACCCTTACAAAATTTTTTTTTAAAACGGACTTACTTCAGCAGCACATTTCTTGTGCTGTAGTTGTAGGAGATGTCTCAAAACGTCATCAGGAGTCCAAACAAACCCTAAAAATGGAAGAAAATGCATATTTTACGAAAAAATAATTTTGCTAAAATGTCGTAAGGGGGGACCCTTACAAAAAGTTCAAAATAACGGACTTGCTTCAGCAGCACAATTCTGGTGCTATAGTTGTCGGAGATGTCTCAAAACGTCATCAGGAGTCCCAACAAAACCTGAAAATGGAAGAAAATGCATATTTTACGAAAAACATTTTTTGCTAAAATGTCGTAAGGGGGACCCTTACAAAAAATTCAAAAAAACGGACTTGCTTCAGCAGCACAATTCTGGTGCTGTAGTTGTAGATGTCTCAAACCGTCATCAGGAGTCCAAACAAACCCTAAAAATGGAAGAAAATGCATATTTTACGAAAAAATAATTTTGCTAAAATGTCGTAAGGGGGGACCCTTACAAAAAGTTCAAAATAACGGACTTGCTTCAGCAGCACAATTCTGGTGCTGTAGTTGTAGGAGATGTCTCAAAACGTCATCAGGAGTCCCAACAAAACCTAAAAATGGAAGAAAATGCATATTTTACGAAAAAATTATTTTGCAAAAATGTCGTAAGGTGGGACCCTTACAAAAAAATTCAAAAAAACGGACTTACTTCAGCAGCAGATTTCTTGTGCTGTAATAGTAGGAGATGTCTCAAAACGTCATCAGGAGTCCCAACAAAACCTAAAAATGGAAGAAAATGCATATTTTACGAAAACAATTTTTTTTGCTGAAATGTCGTAAGGGGGGACCCTTACAAAAAATTCAAAAAATCGGACTTACTTCAGCAGCACAATTCTTGTGCTGTAGTTGTCGGAGATGTCTCAAAACGTCATCAGGAGTCCCAAAGAAACCTGAAAATGGAAGAAAATGCATATTTTATGAAAACATTTTTTTGCTAAAATGTCGTAAGGGGGGACCCTTACAAAATGTTTTTTTAAAACGGACTTACTTCAGCAGCACATTTCTTGTGCTGTAATTGTAGGAGATGTCTCAAAACGTCATCAGGAGTCCAAACAAAACCTAAAAATGAAAGAAAATCCATATTTTACGAAAAAAAAAATGTTTGCAAAAATGTCGTAAGGGGGGACCCTTACAAAAAAATTCGAAAAAACGGACTTGCTTCAGCAGCACAATTCTGGTGCTGTAGTTGTAGATGTCTCAAAATGTCATCAGGAGTCCCAACAAAACCTAAAAATGGAACAAAATGCATATTTTACGAAAAAATAATTTTGCTAAAATGTCGTAAGGGGGACCCTTACAAAAAATTCAAAAAAACGGACTTGCTTCAGCAGCACAATTATGGTGCTGTAGTTGTAGATGTCTCAAAACGTCATCAGGAGTCCAAACAAAACCTGAAAATGGAAGAAAATGCATATTATACGAAAACAATTTTTTGCAAAAATGTCGTAAGGGGGGACCCTTACAAAAAATTCAAAAAAACGGACTTGCTTCAGCAGCACAATTCTTGTGCTGTAGTTGTAGATGTCTCAAACCGTCATCAGGAGTCCCAACAAAACCAAAAAATGGAAGAAAATGCATATTTTACGAAAAAATAATTTTGCTAAAATGTCGTAAGGGGGGACCCTTACAAAAAGTTCAAAAAACCGGACTTGCTTCAGCAGCCCAATTCTGGTGCTATAGTTGTTGGAGATGTCTCAAAACGTCATCAGGAGTCCCAACAAAACCTGAAAATGGAAGAAAATGCATATTTTGCGAAAAACATTTTTTGCTAAAATGTTGTAAGGGGGGACCCTTACAAAAAATTCAAACAAACGGACTTGCTTCAGCAGCACAATTCTGCTGCTGTAGTAGTAGATGTCTCAAAACGTAATCAGGAGTCCCAACAAAACCAGAAAATGGAAGAAAATCCATATTTTACGAAAAAAAAATTTTGCAAAAATGTCGTAAGGGGGGACCCTCACAAAAAATTCAAAAAAACGGACTTACTTCAGCAGCACATTTCTTGAAATGTCTCAAAACGTCATCAGGAGTCCAAACAAAACCTGAAAATGAAAGAAAATGCATATTTCACGAAAAAAAAAAAAAAGTTGTTAAAATGTCGTAAGGGGGGACCCTTACAAAAAATTCCAAAAAACGGACTTACTTCAGGAGCACATTTCTTGTGCTGTAATTGTAGGAGATGTCTCAAAACGCCATCAGGAGTCCCAACAAAACCTGAAAATGGAAGAAAATGCATATTGTATGAAAAAATAATTTTGCTAAAATGTCGTAAGGGGGGACCCTTACAAAAAGTTAAAAAAAACGGACTTGCTTCAGCAGCACAATTCTGGTGCTATAGTTGTCGGAGATGTCTCAAAACGTCATCAGGAGTCCCAACAAAACCTGAAAATGGAAGAAAATGCATATTTTACGAAAAAATAATTTTGCTAAAATGTCGTAAGGGGGGACCCTTACAAAAAATTCAAAAAAACGGACTTACTTCAACAGCACATTTCTTGTGCTGTAGTTGTAGGAGATGTCTCAAAACGTCATCAGGAGTCCCAACAAAACCTGAAAATGGAAGAAAATGCATATTTTACGAAAACTATTTTTTTGCAAAAATGTCGTAAGGGGGGACCCTTACAAAAAATTCAAAAAAACGGACTTGCTTCAGCAGCACATTTCTTGTGCTGTAATTGTAGGAGATGTCTCAAACCGTCATCAGGAGTCCCAACAAAACCTGAAAATGGAACAAAATGCATATTTTACGTAAAAAATGTTTTGCTAAAATGTCGTAAGGGGGGACCCTTACAAAAAATTCAAAAAAACGGACTTACTTCAGCAGCACATTTCTTGTGCTGTAATTGTAGGCGATGTCTCAAACCGTCATCAGGAGTCCCAACAAAACCTGAAAATGGAAGAAAATGCATATTTTACGAAAACTATTTTTTGCAAAAATGTCGTAAGGGGGGACCCTTACAAAAAATTCAAAAAAACGGACTTGCTTCAGCAGCACATTTCTTGTGCTGTAATTGTAGGAGATGTCTCAAAACGTCATCAGGAGTCCCAACAAAACCTGAAAATGGAAGAAAATGCATATTTTACGAAAACTATTTTTTTGCAAAAATGTCGTAAGGGGGGACCCTTACAAAAAATTCAAAAAAACGGACTTGCTTCAGCAGCACATTTCTTGTGCTGTAATTGTAGGAGATGTCTCAAAACGTCATCAGGAGTCCCAACAAAACCTGAAAATGGAAGAAAATGCATATTTTACGAAAAAAAAATTTTGCAAAAATGTCGTAAGGGGGGAACCTTACAAAAAATTCAAAAAAACGGACTTGCTTCAGCAGCACAATTCTGGTGCTGTAGTTGTAGATGTCTCAAACCGTCATCAGGAGTCCAAACAAAACATGAAAATGGAAGAAAATGCATATTTTACGAAAACTATTTTTTGCAAAAATGTCGTAACCCTAACCCTAACCCTAACCCTAACCCTAACCCTAACCCTGACCCTTACAAAAAATTCAAAAAAACGGACTTGCTTCAGCAGCACATTTCTTGTGCTGTAATTGTAAGAGATGTCTCAAAACGTCATCAGGAGTCCAAACAAAACCTGAAAATGGAAGAAAATGCATATTTTACGAAAACAATTTTTTGCAAAAATGTCGTAAGGGGGGACCCTTACAAAAAATTCAAAAAAACGGACTTGCTTCAGCAGCACAATTCTTGTGCTATAGTTGTTGGAGATGTCTCAAAACGTCATCAGGAGTCCCAACAAAACCAAAAAATGGAAGAAAATGCATATTTTACGAAAAAATAATTTTGCTATACTGTCGTAAGGGGGGACCCTTACAAAAAGTTCAAAAAACCGAACTTGCTTCAGCAGCCCAATTCTGGTGCTATAGTTGTTGGAGATGTCTCAAAACGTCATCAGGAGTCCCAACAAAACCTGAAAATGGAAGAAAATGCATATTTTGCGAAAAACATTTTTTGCTAAAATGTTGTAAGGGGGGACCCTTACAAAAAATTCAAACAAACGGACTTGCTTCAGCAGCACAATTCTGCTGCTGTAGTTGTAGATGTCTCAAAACGTAATCAGGAGTCCCAACAAAACCAGAAAATGGAAGAAAATCCATATTTTACGAAAAAAAAATTTTGCAAAAATGTCGTAAGGGGGGACCCTCACAAAAAATTCAAAAAAACGGACTTACTTCAGCAGCACATTTCTTGAAATGTCTCAAAACGTCATCAGGAGTCCAAACAAAACCTGAAAATGAAAGAAAATGCATATTTTACGAAAAAAAAAAAAAAGTTGTTAAAATGTCGTAAGGGGGGACCCTTACAAAAAATTCCAAAAAACGGACTTACTTCAGGAGCACATTTCTTGTGCTGTAATTGTAGGAGATGTCTCAAAACGCCATCAGGAGTCCCAACAAAACCTGAAAATGGAAGAAAATGCATATTGTACGAAAAAATAATTTTGCTAAAAAGTCGTAAGGGGGGACCCTTACAAAAAGTTAAAAAAAACGGACTTGCTTCAGCAGCACAATTCTGGTGCTATAGTTGTCGGAGATGTCTCAAAACGTCATCAGGAGTCCCAACAAAACCTGAAAATGGAAGAAAATGCATATTTTACGAAAAAATAATTTTGCTAAAATGTCGTAAGGGGGGACCCTTACAAAAAATTCAAAAAAACGGACTTACTTCAACAGCACATTTCTTGTGCTGTAGTTGTAGGAGATGTCTCAAAACGTCATCAGGAGTCCCAACAAAACCTGAAAATGGAACAAAATGCATATTTTACGTAAAAAATGTTTTGCTAAAATGTCGTAAGGGGGGACCCTTACAAAAAATTCAAAAAAACGGACTTACTTCAGCAGCACATTTCTTGTGCTGTAATTGTAGGCGATGTCTCAAACCGTCATCAGGAGTCCCAACAAAACCTGAAAATGGAAGAAAATGCATATTTTACGAAAACTATTTTTTTGCAAAAATGTCGTAACCCTAACCCTATCCCTAACCCTAACCCTAACCCTAACCCTAACCCTAACCCTAACCCTTACAAAAAATTCAAAAAAACGGACTTGCTTCAGCAGCACATTTCTTGTGCTGTAATTGTAGGAGATGTCTCAAAACGTCATCAGGAGTCCAAACAAAACCTAAAAATGGAAGAAAATGCATATTTTACGAAAAAAAATTTTTGCAAAAATGTCGTAAGGGGGAACCTTACAAAAAGTTAAAAAAAACGGACTTGCTTCAGCAACACAATTCTTGTGCTGTAGTTGTAGGAGATGTCTCAAAACGTCATCAGGAGTCCCAACAAAACCTGAAAATGGAAGAAAATGCATATTTTACGAAAAAATAATTTTGCTAAAATGTCGTAAGGGGGGACCGTTACAAAAAATTCAAAAAAACGGACTTACTTCAGCAGCACATTTCTTGTGCTGTAATTGTAGGAGATGTCTCAAAACGTCATCAGGAGTCCCAACAAAACCTGAAAATGGAAGAAAATGCATATTTTACGAAAACAATTTTTTGCAAAAATGTCATAAGGGGACCCTTACAAAAAATTGAAAAAAAACGGACTTGCTTCAGCAGCACAATTCTTGTGCTGTAGTTGTAGGAGATGTCTCAAACCGTCATCAGGAGTCCCAACAAAACCTAAAAATGGAAGAAAATGCATATTTTACGAAAACTATTTTTTGCAAAAATGTCGTAAGGGGGGACCCTTACAAAAAATTCAAAAAAACGGACTTGCTTCAGCAGCACATTTCTTGTGCTGTAATTGTAGGAGATGTCTCAAAACGTCATCAGGAGTCCCAACAAAACCTGAAAATGGAAGAAAATGCATATTTTACGAAAAAAATTTTTTGCAAAAATGTCGTAAGGGGGGAACCTTACAAAAAATTCAAAAAAACGGACTTGCTTCAGCAGCACAATTCTGGTGCTGTAGTTGTAGATGTCTCAAACCGTCATCAAGAGTCCCAACAAAACATGAAAATGGAAGAAAATGCATATTTTGCGAAAAACATTTTTTGCTAAAATGTTGTAAGGGGGGACCCTTACAAAAAATTCAAACAAACGGACTTGCTTCAGCAGCACAATTCTGCTGCTGTAGTTGTAGATGTCTCAAAACGTCATCAGGAGTCCCAACAAAACCAGGAAATGGAAGAAAATGCATATTTTACGAAAAAAAAATTTTGCAAAAATGTCGTAAGGGGGGACCCTCACAAAAAATTCAAAAAAACGGACTTACTTCAGCAGCACATTTCTTGAAATGTCTCAAAACGTCATCAGGAGTCCAAACAAAACCTGAAAATGAAAGAAAATGCATATTTTACGAAAAAAAAAAAAGTTGTTAAAATGTCGTAAGGGGGGACCCTTACAAAAAATTCCAAAAAACGGACTTACTTCAGGAGCACATTTCTTGTGCTGTAATTGTAGGAGATGTCTCAAAACGCCATCAGGAGTCCCAACAAAACCTGAAAATGGAAGAAAATGCATATTGTACGAAAAAATAATTTTGCTAAAATGTCGTAAGGGGGGACCCTTACAAAAAGTTAAAAAAAACGGACTTGCTTCAGCAGCACAATTCTGGTGCTATAGTTGTCGGAGATGTCTCAAAACGTCATCAGGAGTCCCAACAAAACCTGAAAATGGAAGAAAATGCATATTTTACGAAAAAATAATTTTGCTAAAATGTCGTAAGGGGGGACCCTTACAAAAAATTCAAAAAAACGGACTTACTTCAACAGCACATTTCTTGTGCTGTAGTTGTAGGAGATGTCTCAAAACGTCATCAGGAGTCCCAACAAAACCTGAAAATGGAACAAAATGCATATTTTACGTAAAAAATGTTTTGCTAAAATGTCGTAAGGGGGGACCCTTACAATAAATTCAAAAAAACGGACTTATTTCAGCAGCACATTTCTTGTGCTGTAATTGTAGGCGATGTCTCAAACCGTCATCAGGAGTCCCAACAAAACCTGAAAATGGAAGAAAATGCATATTTTACGAAAACTATTTTTTGCAAAAATGTCGTAAGGGGGGACCCTTACAAAAAATTCAAAAAAACGGACTTGCTTCAGCAGCACATTTCTTGTGCTGTAATTGTAGGAGATGTCTCAAACCGTCATCAGGAGTCCCAACAAAACCTGAAAATGGAAGAAAATGCATATTTTACGAAAACTATTTTTTGCAAAAATGTCGTAAGGGGGGCCCTTACAAAAAATTCAAAAAAACGGACTTGCTTCAGCAGCACATTTCTTGTGCTGTAATTGTAAGAGATGTCTCAAAACGTCATCAGGAGTCCAAACAAAACCTGAAAATGGAAGAAAATGCATATTTTACGAAAACTATTTTTTGCAAAAATGTCGTAAGGGGGGACCCTTACAAAAAATACAAAAAAACGGACTTGTTTCAGCAGCACATTTCTTGTGCTGTAATTGTAGGAGATGTCTCAAAACGTCATCAGGAGTCCCAACAAAACCTGAAAATGGAAGAAAATGCATATTTTACGAAAAAATAATTTTGCTAAAATGTCGTAAGGGGGGACCCTTACAAAAAATTCAAAAAAACGGACTTACTTCAACAGCACATTTCTTGTGCTGTAGTTGTAGGAGATGTCTCAAAACGTCATCAGGAGTCCCAACAAAACCTGAAAATGGAACAAAATGCATATTTTACGTAAAAAATGTTTTGCTAAAATGTCGTAAGGGGGGACCCTTACAAAAAATTCAAAAAAACGGACTTATTTCAGCAGCACATTTCTTGTGCTGTAATTGTAGGCGATGTCTCAAACCGTCATCAGGAGTCCCAACAAAACCTGAAAATGGAAGAAAATGCATATTTTACGAAAACTATTTTTTGCAAAAATGTCGTAAGGGGGGACCCTTACAAAAAATTCAAAAAAACGGACTTGCTTCAGCAGCACATTTCTTGTGCTGTAATTGTAGGAGATGTCTCAAACCGTCATCAGGAGTCCCAACAAAACCTGAAAATGGAAGAAAATGCATATTTTACGAAAACTATTTTTTGCAAAAATGTCGTAAGGGGGGCCCTTACAAAAAATTCAAAAAAACGGACTTGCTTCAGCAGCACATTTCTTGTGCTGTAATTGTAAGAGATGTCTCAAAACGTCATCAGGAGTCCAAACAAAACCTGAAAATGGAAGAAAATGCATATTTTACGAAAACTATTTTTTGCAAAAATGTCGTAAGGGGGGACCCTTACAAAAAATACAAAAAAACGGACTTGTTTCAGCAGCACATTTCTTGTGCTGTAATTGTAGGAGATGTCTCAAAACGTCATCAGGAGTCCCAACAAAACCTGAAAATGGAAGAAAATGCATATTTTACGAAAAAAAATTTTTGCAAAAATGTCGTAAGGGGGGACCCTTACAAAAAGTTCAAAAAAACGGACTTGCTTCAGCAGCACAATTCTGGTGCTATAGTTGTAGATGTCTCAAACCGTCATCAGGAGTCCAAACAAAACATGAAAATGGAAGAAAATGCATATTTTACGAAAACTATTTTTTGCAAAAATGTCGTAACCCTAACCCTAACCCTAACCCTAACCCTAACCCTAATCCTAACCCTGACCCTTACAAAAAATTCAAAAAAACGGACTTGCTTCAGCAGCACATTTCTTGTGCTGTAATTGTAGGAGATGTCTCAAAACGTCATCAGGAGTCCAAACAAAACATGAAAATGGAAGAAAATGCATATTTTACGAAAAAAAATTTTTGCAAAAATGTCGTAAGGGGGGAACCTTACAAAAAATTCAAAAAAACGGACTTGCTTCAGCAGCCCGATTCTTGTGCTGTAGTTGTAGGAGATGTCTCAAACCGTCATCAGTAGTCCAAACAAAACCTAAAAATGGAAGAAAATGCATATTTTACAAAAAAATTATTTTGCAAAAATGTCGTAAGGGGGGACCCTTACAAAAAGTTCAAAAAAACGGACTTGCTTCAGCAGCACAATTCTTGTGCTGTAGTTGTAGGAGATGTCTCAAAACGTCATCAGGAGTCCCAACAAAACCTGAAAATGGAAGAAAATGCATATTTTACGAAAAAATAATTTTGCTAAAATGTCGTAAGGGGGGACCCTTACAAAGAATTGAAAAAAACGGACTTGCTTCAGCAGCACAATTCTTGTGCTGTAGTTGTAGGAGATGTCTCAAACCGTCATCAGGAGTCCAAACAAAACCTGAAAATGGAAGAAAATGCATATTCTACGAAAAACTTTTTTTTTGCTAAAATGTCGTAAGGGGGGACCGTTACAAAAAATTCAAAAAAACGGACTTACTTCAGCAGCACATTTCTTGTGCTGTAATTGTAGGAGATGTCTCAAAACGTCATCAGGAGTCCCAACAAAACCTGAAAATGGAAGAAAATGCATATTTTACGAAAACAATTTTTTGCAAAAATGTCATAAGGGGGGACCCTTACAAAAAATTGAAAAAAAAACGGACTTGCTTCAGCAGCACAATTCTTGTGCTGTAGTTGTAGGAGATGTCTCAAACCGTCATCAGGAGTCCCAACAAAACCTAAAAATGGAAGAAAATGCATATTTTACGAAAAAATTATTTTGCTAAAATGTCGTAAGGGGGGACCCTTATAAAAAAATTCAAAAAAACGGACTTGCTTCAGCAGCACATTTCTTGTTCTGTAATTGTAGGAGATGTCTCAAAACGTCATCAGGAGTCCCAACATAACCTGAAAATGGAAGAAAATGCATATTTTACGAAAAAATTATTTTGCTAAAATGTCGTAAGGGGGGACCCTTACAAAAAATTAAAAAAAACTCACCTACTTCAGCAGCACATTTCTTGTGCTGTAGTTGTAGGCGATGTCTCAAACCGTCATCAGGAGTCCCAACAAAACCTGAAAATGGAAGAAAATGCATATTTTACGAAAACTATTTTTTGCAAAAATGTCGTAAAGGCGGACCCTTACAAAAAATTCAAAAAAACGGACTTGCTTCAGCAGCACATTTCTTGTGCTGTAATTGTAGGAGATGTCTCAAAACGTCATCAGGAGTCCAAACAAAACCTGAAAATGGAAGAAAATGCATATTTTACGAAAAAAAAATTTTGCAAAAATGTCGTAAGGGGGGAACCTTACAAAAAATTCAAAAAAACGGACTTGCTTCAGCAGCACAATTCTGGTGCTGTAGTTGTAGATGTCTCAAACCGTCATCAGGAGTCCAAACAAAACATGAAAATGGAAGAAAATTCAAATTTTACGAAAACTATTTTTTGCAAAAATGTCGTAAGGGGGGACCCTTACAAAGAATTGAAAAAAACGGACTTGCTTCAGCAGCACAATTCTTGTGCTGTAGTTGTAGGAGATGTCTCAAACCGTCATCAGGAGTCCAAACAAAACCTGAAAATGGAAGAAAATGCATATTCTACGAAAAACTTTTTTTTTGCTAAAATGTCGTAAGGGGGGACCGTTACAAAAAATTCAAAAAAACGGACTTACTTCAGCAGCACATTTCTTGTGCTGTAATTGTAGGAGATGTCTCAAAACGTCATCAGGAGTCCCAACAAAACCTGAAAATGGAAGAAAATGCATATTTTACGAAAACAATTTTTTGCAAAAATGTCATAAGGGGGGACCCTTACAAAAAATTGAAAAAAAAACGGACTTGCTTCAGCAGCACAATTCTTGTGCTGTAGTTGTAGGAGATGTCTCAAACCGTCATCAGGAGTCCCAACAAAACCTAAAAATGGAAGAAAATGCATATTTTACGAAAAAATTATTTTGCTAAAATGTCGTAAGGGGGGACCCTTACAAAAAAATTCAAAAAAACGGACTTGCTTCAGCAGCACATTTCTTGTTCTGTAATTGTAGGAGATGTCTCAAAACGTCATCAGGAGTCCCAACATAACCTGAAAATGGAAGAAAATGCATATTTTACGAAAAAATTATTTTGCTAAAATGTCGTAAGGGGGGACCCTTACAAAAAATTAAAAAAAACTCACCTACTTCAGCAGCACATTTCTTGTGCTGTAGTTGTAGGCGATGTCTCAAACCGTCATCAGGAGTCCCAACAAAACCTGAAAATGGAAGAAAATGCATATTTTACGAAAACTATTTTTTGCAAAAATGTCGTAAAGGCGGACCCTTACAAAAAATTCAAAAAAACGGACTTGCTTCAGCAGCACATTTCTTGTGCTGTAATTGTAGGAGATGTCTCAAAACGTCATCAGGAGTCCAAACAAAACCTGAAAATGGAAGAAAATGCATATTTTACGAAAAAAAAATTTTGCAAAAATGTCGTAAGGGGGGAACCTTACAAAAAATTCAAAAAAACGGACTTGCTTCAGCAGCACAATTCTGGTGCTGTAGTTGTAGATGTCTCAAACCGTCATCAGGAGTCCAAACAAAACATGAAAATGGAAGAAAATTCAAATTTTACGAAAACTATTTTTTGCAAAAATGTCGTAACCCTAACCCTAACCCTAACCCTAACCCTAACCCTAACCCTAACCCTAACCCTAACCCTGACCCTTACAAAAAATTCAAAAAAACGGACTTGCTTCAGCAGCCCAATTCTTGTGCTGTAGTTGTAGGAGATGTCTCAAACCGTCATCAGTAGTCCAAACAAAACCTAAAAATGGAAGAAAATGCATATTTTACGAAAAAATTATTTTGCAAAAATGTCGTAAGGGGGGACCCTTACAAAAAGTTCAAAAAAACGGACTTGCTTCAGCAGCACAATTCTTGTGCTGTAGTTGTAGGAGATGTCTCAAAACGTCATCAGGAGTCCCAACAAAACCTGAAAATGGAAGAAAATGCATATTTTACGAAAAAATAATTTTGCTAAAATGTCGTAAGGGGGGACCGTTACAAAAAATTCAAAAAAACGGACTTACTTCAGCAGCACATTTCTTGTGCTGTAATTGTAGGAGATGTCTCAAAACGTCATCAGGAGTCCCAACAAAACCTGAAAATGGAAGAAAATGCATATTTTACGAAAACAATTTTTTGCAAAAATGTCATAAGGGGGGACCCTTACAAAAAATTGAAAAAAAACGGACTTGCTTCAGCAGCACAATTCTTGTGCTGTAGTTGTAGGAGATGTCTCAAACCGTCATCAGGAGTCCCAACAAAACCTAAAAATGGAAGAAAATGCATATTTTACGAAAAAATTATTTTGCTAAAATGTCGTAAGGGGGGACCCTTACAAAAAAATTCAAAAAAACGGACTTGCTTCAGCAGCACATTTCTTGTTCTGTAATTGTAGGAGATGTCTCAAAACGTCATCAGGAGTCCCAACATAACCTGAAAATGGAAGAAAATGCATATTTTACGAAAAAATTATTTTGCTAAAATGTCGTAAGGGGGGACCCTTACAAAAAATTAAAAAAAACTCACTTACTTCAGCAGCACATTTCTTGTGCTGTAGTTGTAGGCGATGTCTCAAACCGTCATCAGGAGTCCCAACAAAACCTGAAAATGGAAGAAAATGCATATTTTACGAAAACTATTTTTTGCAAAAATGTCGTAAGGGGGGACCCTTACAAAAAATTCAAAAAAACGGACTTGCTTCAGCAGCACATTTCTTGTGCTGTAATTGTAGGAGATGTCTCAAAACGTCATCAGGAGTCCAAACAAAACCTGAAAATGGAAGAAAATGCATATTTTACGAAAAAAAAATTTTGCAAAAATGTCGTAAGGGGGGAACCTTACAAAAAATTCAAAAAAACAGACTTGCTTCAGCAGCACAATTCTGGTGCTGTAGTTGTAGATGTCTCAAACCGTCATCAGGAGTCCAAACAAAACATGAAAATGGAAAAAAATGCATATTTTACGAAAACTTTTTTTTGCAAAAATGTCGTAACCCTAACCCTAACCCTAACCCTAACCCTAACCCTAACCCTAACCCTGACCCTTACAAAAAATTCAAAAAAACGGACTTACTTCAGCAGCACATTTCTTGTGCTGTAATTGTAGGAGATGTCTCAAAACGTCATCAGGAGTCCAAACAAAACCTGAAAATGGAAGAAAATGCATATTTTACGAAAACTATTTTTTGCAAAAATGTCGTAAGGGGGGACCCTTACAAAAAATTCAAAAAAACGGACTTGCTTCAGCAGCACATTTCTTGTGCTGTAATTGTAGGAGATGTCTCAAAACGTCATCAGGAGTCCCAACAAAACCTGAAAATGGAAGAAAATGCATATTTTACGAAAAAAAAATTTTGCAAAAATGTCGTAAGGGGGGAACCTTACAAAAAATTCAAAAAAACGGACTTGCTTCAGCAGCACAATTCTGGTGCTGTAGTTGTAGATGTCTCAAACCGTCATCAGGAGTCCAAACAAAACATGAAAATGGAAGAAAATGCATATTTTACGAAAACTATTTTTTGCAAAAATGTCGTAACCCTAACCCTAACCCTAACCCTAACCCTAACCCTAACCCTAACCCTGACCCTTACAAAAAATTCAAAAAAACGGACTTACTTCAGCAGCACATTTCTTGTCCTGTAATTGTAGGAGATGTCTCAAAACGTCATCAGGAGTCCAAACAAAACCTGAAAATGGAAGAAAATGCATATTTTACGAAAACTATTTTTTGCAAAAATGTCGTAAGGGGGGACCCTTACAAAAAATTCAAAAAAACGGACTTGCTTCAGCAGCACATTTCTTGTGCTGTAATTGTAGGAGATGTCTCAAAACGTCATCAGGAGTCCCAACAAAACCTGAAAATGGAAGAAAATGCATATTTTACGAAAAAAAAATTTTGCAAAAATGTCGTAAGGGGGGAACCTTACAAAAAATTCAAAAAAACGGACTTGCTTCAGCAGCACAATTCTGGTG
>NC_084563.2:2299598-2319598 GCF_033978685.3 Nerophis lumbriciformis
CTGAAAATGGAAGAAAATGCATATTTTACGAAAAGAAAATTTTGCAAAAATGTCGTAAGGGGGGACCCTTACAAAAAATTCAAAAAAACGGACTTGCTTCAGCAGCACATTTCTTGTGCTGTAATTGTAGGAGATGTCTCAAAACGTCATCAGGAGTCCCAACAAAACCTGAAAATGGAAGAAAATGCATATTTTACGAAAAAAAAATTTTGCAAAAATGTCGTAAGGGGGGAACCTTACAAAAAATTCAAAAAAACGGACTTGCTTCAGCAGCACAATTCTGGTGCTGTAGTTGTAGATGTCTCAAACCGTCATCAGGAGTCCAAACAAAACATGAAAATGGAAGAAAATGCATATTTTACGAAAACTATTTTTTGCAAAAAATGTCGTAACCCTAACCCTAACCCTAACCCTAACCCTAACCCTAACCCTAACCCTAACCCTGACCCTTACAAAAAATTCAAAAAAACGGACTTGCTTCAGCAGCCCAATTCTTGTGCTGTAGTTGTAGGAGATGTCTCAAACCGTCATCAGTAGTCCAAACAAAACCTAAAAATGGAAGAAAATGCATATTTTACGAAAAAATTATTTTGCAAAAATGTCGTAAGGGGGGACCCTTACAAAAAGTTCAAAAAAACGGACTTGCTTCAGCAGCACAATTCTTGTGCTGTAGTTGTAGGAGATGTCTCAAAACGTCATCAGGAGTCCCAACAAAACCTGAAAATGGAAGAAAATGCATATTTTACGAAAAAATAATTTTGCTAAAAAAAAACGGACTTATTTCAGCAGCACAATTCTTGTGCTGTAAATGTAGGAGATGTCTCAAAACGTCATCAGGAGTCCAAACAAAACCTGAAAATGGAAGAAAATGCATATTTTACATAAACTTTTTTTTGCAAAAATGTCGTAAGGGGGGACCCTTACAAAGAATTGAAAAAAACGGACTTGCTTCAGCAGCACAATTCTTGTGCTGTAGTTGTAGGAGATGTCTCAAACCGTCATCAGGAGTCCAAACAAAACCTGAAAATGGAAGAAAATGCATATTCTACGAAAAACTTTTTTTTTGCTAAAATGTCGTAAGGGGGGACCGTTACAAAAAATTCAAAAAAACGGACTTACTTCAGCAGCACATTTCTTGTGCTGTAATTGTAGGAGATGTCTCAAAACGTCATCAGGAGTCCCAACAAAACCTGAAAATGGAAGAAAATGCATATTTTACGAAAACAATTTTTTGCAAAAATGTCATAAGGGGGGACCCTTACAAAAAATTGAAAAAAAACGGACTTGCTTCAGCAGCACAATTCTTGTGCTGTAGTTGTAGGAGATGTCTCAAACCGTCATCAGGAGTCCCAACAAAACCTAAAAATGGAAGAAAATGCATATTTTACGAAAAAATTATTTTGCTAAAATGTCGTAAGGGGGGACCCTTACAAAAAAATTCAAAAAAACGGACTTGCTTCAGCAGCACATTTCTTGTTCTGTAATTGTAGGAGATGTCTCAAAACGTCATCAGGAGTCCCAACATAACCTGAAAATGGAAGAAAATGCATATTTTACGAAAAAATTATTTTGCTAAAATGTCGTAAGGGGGGACCCTTACAAAAAATTAAAAAAAACTCACTTACTTCAGCAGCACATTTCTTGTGCTGTAGTTGTAGGCGATGTCTCAAACCGTCATCAGGAGTCCCAACAAAACCTGAAAATGGAAGAAAATGCATATTTTACGAAAACTATTTTTTGCAAAAATGTCGTAAGGGGGGACCCTTACAAAAAATTCAAAAAAACGGACTTGCTTCAGCAGCACATTTCTTGTGCTGTAATTGTAGGAGATGTCTCAAAACGTCATCAGGAGTCCAAACAAAACCTGAAAATGGAAGAAAATGCATATTTTACGAAAAAAAAAATTTGCAAAAATGTCGTAAGGGGGGAACCTTACAAAAAATTCAAAAAAACGGACTTGCTTCAGCAGCACAATTCTGGTGCTGTAGTTGTAGATGTCTCAAACCGTCATCAGGAGTCCAAACAAAACATGAAAATGGAAGAAAATGCATATTTTACGAAAACTATTTTTTGCAAAAATGTCGTAACCCTAATCCTAACCCTAACCCTAACCCTAACCCTAACCCAAACCCTAACCCTAACCCTAACCCTGACCCTTACAAAAAATTCAAAAAAACGGACTTACTTCAGCAGCACATTTCTTGTGCTGTAATTGTAGGAGATGTCTCAAAACGTCATCAGGAGTCCAAACAAAACCTGAAAATGGAAGAAAATGCATATTTTACGAAAACTATTTTTTGCAAAAATGTCGTAAGGGGGGACCCTTACAAAAAATTCAAAAAAACGGACTTGCTTCAGCAGCACATTTCTTGTGCTGTAATTGTAGGAGATGTCTCAAAACGTCATCAGGAGTCCCAACAAAACCTGAAAATGGAAGAAAATGCATATTTTACGAAAAAAAAATTTTGCAAAAATGTCGTAAGGGGGGAACCTTACAAAAAATTCAAAAAAACGGACTTGCTTCAGCAGCACAATTCTGGTGCTGTAGTTGTAGATGTCTCAAACCGTCATCAGGAGTCCAAACAAAACATGAAAATGGAAGAAAATGCATATTTTACGAAAACTATTTTTTGCAAAAATGTCGTAACCCTAACCCTAACCCTAACCCTAACCCTTACCCTAACCCTAACCCTAACCCTGACCCTTACAAAAAATTCAAAAAAACGGACTTGCTTCAGCAGCCCAATTCTTGTGCTGTAGTTGTAGGAGATGTCTCAAACCGTCATCAGTAGTCCAAACAAAACCTAAAAATGGAAGAAAATGCATATTTTACGAAAAAATTATTTTGCAAAAATGTCGTAAGGGGGGACCCTTACAAAAACTACAAAAAAACGGACTTGCTTCAGCAGCACAATTCTTGTGCTGTAGTTGTAGGAGATGTCTCAAAACGTCATCAGGAGTCCCAACAAAACCTGAAAATGGAAGAAAATGCATATTTTACATAAACTTTTTTTTGCAAAAATGTCGTAAGGGGGGACCCTTACAAAGAATTGAAAAAAACGGACTTGCTTCAGCAGCACAATTCTTGTGCTGTAGTTGTAGGAGATGTCTCAAACCGTCATCAGGAGTCCAAACAAAACCTGAAAATGGAAGAAAATGCATATTCTACGAAAAACTTTTTTTTTGCTAAAATGTCGTAAGGGGGGACCGTTACAAAAAATTCAAAAAAACGGACTTACTTCAGCAGCACATTTCTTGTGCTGTAATTGTAGGAGATGTCTCAAAACGTCATCAGGAGTCCCAACAAAACCTGAAAATGGAAGAAAATGCATATTTTACGAAAACAATTTTTTGCAAAAATGTCATAAGGGGGGACCCTTACAAAAAATTGAAAAAAAACGGACTTGCTTCAGCAGCACAATTCTTGTGCTGTAGTTGTAGGAGATGTCTCAAACCGTCATCAGGAGTCCCAACAAAACCTAAAAATGGAAGAAAATGCATATTTTACGAAAAAATTATTTTGCTAAAATGTCGTAAGGGGGGACCCTTACAAAAAAATTCAAAAAAACGGACTTGCTTCAGCAGCACATTTCTTGTTCTGTAATTGTAGGAGATGTCTCAAAACGTCATCAGGAGTCCCAACATAACCTGAAAATGGAAGAAAATGCATATTTTACGAAAAAATTATTTTGCTAAAATGTCGTAAGGGGGGACCCTTACAAAAAATTAAAAAAAACTCACTTACTTCAGCAGCACATTTCTTGTGCTGTAGTTGTAGGCGATGTCTCAAACCGTCATCAGGAGTCCCAACAAAACCTGAAAATGGAAGAAAATGCATATTTTACGAAAACTATTTTTTGCAAAAATGTCGTAGGGGGGGACCCTTACAAAAAATTCAAAAAAACGGACTTGCTTCAGCAGCACATTTCTTGTGCTGTAATTGTAGGAGATGTCTCAAAACGTCATCAGGAGTCCAAACAAAACCTGAAAATGGAAGAAAATGCATATTTTACGAAAAAAAAATTTAGCAAAAATGTCGTAAGGGGGGAACCTTACAAAAAATTCAAAAAAACGGACTTGCTTCAGCAGCACAATTCTGGTGCTGTAGTTGTAGATGTCTCAAACCGTCATCAGGAGTCCAAACAAAACATGAAAATGGAAGAAAATGCATATTTTACGAAAACTATTTTTTGCAAAAATGTCGTAACCCTAATCCTAACCCTAACCCTAACCCTAACCCTAACCCAAACCCTAACCCTAACCCTAACCCTGACCCTTACAAAAAATTCAAAAAAACGGACTTACTTCAGCAGCACATTTCTTGTGCTGTAATTGTAGGAGATGTCTCAAAACGTCATCAGCAGTCCAAACAAAACCTGAAAATGGAAGAAAATGCATATTTTACGAAAACTATTTTTTGCAAAAATGTCGTAAGGGGGGACCCTTACAAAAAATTCAAAAAAACGGACTTGCTTCAGCAGCACATTTCTTGTGCTGTAATTGTAGGAGATGTCTCAAAACGTCATCAGGAGTCCCAACAAAACCTGAAAATGGAAGAAAATGCATATTTTACGAAAAAAAAATTTTGCAAAAATGTCGTAAGGGGGGAACCTTACAAAAAATTCAAAAAAACGGACTTGCTTCAGCAGCACAATTCTGGTGCTGTAGTTGTAGATGTCTCAAACCGTCATCAGGAGTCCAAACAAAACATGAAAATGGAAGAAAATGCATATTTTACGAAAACTATTTTTTGCAAAAATGTCGTAACCCTAACCCTAACCCTAACCCTAACCCTTACCCTAACCCTAACCCTAACCCTGACCCTTACAAAAAATTCAAAAAAACGGACTTGCTTCAGCAGCCCAATTCTTGTGCTGTAGTTGTAGGAGATGTCTCAAACCGTCATCAGTAGTCCAAACAAAACCTAAAAATGGAAGAAAATGCATATTTTACGAAAAAATTATTTTGCAAAAATGTCGTAAGGGGGGACCCTTACAAAAACTACAAAAAAACGGACTTGCTTCAGCAGCACAATTCTTGTGCTGTAGTTGTAGGAGATGTCTCAAAACGTCATCAGGAGTCCCAACAAAACCTGAAAATGGAAGAAAATGCATATTTTACATAAACTTTTTTTTGCAAAAATGTCGTAAGGGGGGACCCTTACAAAGAATTGAAAAAAACGGACTTGCTTCAGCAGCACAATTCTTGTGCTGTAGTTGTAGGAGATGTCTCAAACCGTCATCAGGAGTCCAAACAAAACCTGAAAATGGAAGAAAATGCATATTCTACGAAAAACTTTTTTTTTGCTAAAATGTCGTAAGGGGGGACCGTTACAAAAAATTCAAAAAAACGGACTTACTTCAGCAGCACATTTCTTGTGCTGTAATTGTAGGAGATGTCTCAAAACGTCATCAGGAGTCCCAACAAAACCTGAAAATGGAAGAAAATGCATATTTTACGAAAACAATTTTTTGCAAAAATGTCATAAGGGGGGACCCTTACAAAAAATTGAAAAAAAACGGACTTGCTTCAGCAGCACAATTCTTGTGCTGTAGTTGTAGGAGATGTCTCAAACCGTCATCAGGAGTCCCAACAAAACCTAAAAATGGAAGAAAATGCATATTTTACGAAAAAATTATTTTGCTAAAATGTCGTAAGGGGGGACCCTTACAAAAAAATTCAAAAAAACGGACTTGCTTCAGCAGCACATTTCTTGTTCTGTAATTGTAGGAGATGTCTCAAAACGTCATCAGGAGTCCCAACATAACCTGAAAATGGAAGAAAATGCATATTTTACGAAAAAATTATTTTGCTAAAATGTCGTAAGGGGGGACCCTTACAAAAAATTAAAAAAAACTCACTTACTTCAGCAGCACATTTCTTGTGCTGTAGTTGTAGGCGATGTCTCAAACCGTCATCAGGAGTCCCAACAAAACCTGAAAATGGAAGAAAATGCATATTTTACGAAAACTATTTTTTGCAAAAATGTCGTAAGGGGGGACCCTTACAAAAAATTCAAAAAAACGGACTTGCTTCAGCAGCACATTTCTTGTGCTGTAATTGTAGGAGATGTCTCAAAACGTCATCAGGAGTCCAAACAAAACCTGAAAATGGAAGAAAATGCATATTTTACGAAAAAAAATTTTTGCAAAAATGTCGTAAGGGGGGAACCTTACAAAAAATTCAAAAAAACGGACTTGCTTCAGCAGCACAATTCTGGTGCTGTAGTTGTAGATGTCTCAAACCGTCATCAGGAGTCCAAACAAAACATGAAAATGGAAGAAAATGCATATTTTACGAAAACTATTTTTTGCAAAAATGTCGTAACCCTAACCCTAACCCTAACCCTAACCCTAACCCTAACCCTAACCCTGACCCTTACAAAAAATTCAAAAAAACGGACTTACTTCAGCAGCACATTTCTTGTGCTGTAATTGTAGGAGATGTCTCAAAACGTCATCAGGAGTCCAAACAAAACCTGAAAATGGAAGAAAATGCATATTTTACGAAAACTATTTTTTGCAAAAATGTCGTAAGGGGGGACCCTTACAAAAAATTCAAAAAAACGGACTTGCTTCAGCAGCACATTTCTTGTGCTGTAATTGTAGGAGATGTCTCAAAACGTCATCAGGAGTCCCAACAAAACCTGAAAATGGAAGAAAATGCATATTTTACGAAAAAAAAATTTTGCAAAAATGTCGTAAGGGGGGAACCTTACAAAAAATTCAAAAAAACGGACTTGCTTCAGCAGCACAATTCTGGTGCTGTAGTTGTAGATGTCTCAAACCGTCATCAGGAGTCCAAACAAAACATGAAAATGGAAGAAAATGCATATTTTACGAAAACTATTTTTTGCAAAAATGTCGTAACCCTAACCCTAACCCTAACCCTAACCCTAACCCTAACCCTGACCCTTACAAAAAATTCAAAAAAACGGACTTGCTTCAGCAGCCCAATTCTTGTGCTGTAGTTGTAGGAGATGTCTCAAACCGTCATCAGTAGTCCAAACAAAACCTAAAAATGGAAGAAAATGCATATTTTACGAAAAAATTATTTTGCAAAAATGTCGTAAGGGGGGACCCTTACAAAAAGTTCAAAAAAACGGACTTGCTTCAGCAGCACAATTCTTGTGCTGTAGTTGTAGGAGATGTCTCAAAACGTCATCAGGAGTCCCAACAAAACCTGAAAATGGAAGAAAATGCATATTTTACGAAAAAATAATTTTGCTAAAATGTCGGTAGGGGGGGCCCTTACAAAAAATTTAAAAAAACCGACTTATTTCAGCAGCACAATTCTTGTGCTGTAAATGTAGGAGATGTCTCAAAACGTCATCAGGAGTCCAAACAAAACCTGAAAATGGAAGAAAATGCATATTTTACATAAACTTTTTTTTGCAAAAATGTCGTAAGGGGGGACCCTTACAAAGAATTGAAAAAAACGGACTTGCTTCAGCAGCACAATTCTTGTGCTGTAGTTGTAGGAGATGTCTCAAACCGTCATCAGGAGTCCAAACAAAACCTGAAAATGGAAGAAAATGCATATTCTACGAAAAACTTTTTTTTTGCTAAAATGTCGTAAGGGGGGACCGTTACAAAAAATTCAAAAAAACGGACTTACTTCAGCAGCACATTTCTTGTGCTGTAATTGTAGGAGATGTCTCAAAACGTCATCAGGAGTCCCAACAAAACCTGAAAATGGAAGAAAATGCATATTTTACGAAAACAATTTTTTGCAAAAATGTCATAAGGGGGGACCCTTACAAAAAATTGAAAAAAAACGGACTTGCTTCAGCAGCACAATTCTTGTGCTGTAGTTGTAGGAGATGTCTCAAACCGTCATCAGGAGTCCCAACAAAACCTAAAAATGGAAGAAAATGCATATTTTACGAAAAAATTATTTTGCTAAAATGTCGTAAGGGGGGACCCTTACAAAAAAATTCAAAAAAACGGACTTGCTTCAGCAGCACATTTTTTGTTCTGTAATTGTAGGAGATGTCTCAAAACGTCATCAGGAGTCCCAACATAACCTGAAAATGGAAGAAAATGCATATTTTACGAAAAAATTATTTTGCTAAAATGTCGTAAGGGGGGACCCTTACAAAAAATTAAAAAAAACTCACTTACTTCAGCAGCACATTTCTTGTGCTGTAGTTGTAGGCGATGTCTCAAACCGTCATCAGGAGTCCCAACAAAACCTGAAAATGGAAGAAAATGCATATTTTACGAAAACTATTTTTTGCAAAAATGTCGTAAGGGGGGACCCTTACAAAAAATTCAAAAAAACGGACTTGCTTCAGCAGCACATTTCTTGTGCTGTAATTGTAGGAGATGTCTCAAAACGTCATCAGGAGTCCAAACAAAACCTGAAAATGGAAGAAAATGCATATTTTACGAAAAAAAAATTTTGCAAAAATGTCGTAAGGGGGGAACCTTACAAAAAATTCAAAAAAACGGACTTGCTTCAGCAGCACAATTCTGGTGCTGTAGTTGTAGATGTCTCAAACCGTCATCAGGAGTCCAAACAAAACATGAAAATGGAAGAAAATGCATATTTTACGAAAACTATTTTTTGCAAAAATGTCGTAACCCTAACCCTAAACCTAACCCTAACCCTAACCCTAACCCTAACCCTAACCCTGACCCTTACAAAAAATTCAAAAAAACGGACTTACTTCAGCAGCACATTTCTTGTGCTGTAGTTGTAGGAGATGTCTCAAAACGTCATCAGGAGTCCAAACAAAACCTGAAAATGGAAGAAAATGCATATTTTTTTTTACGAAAACTATTTTTTGCAAAAATGTCGTAAGGGGGGACCCTTACAAAAAATTCAAAAAAACGGACTTGCTTCAGCAGCACATTTCTTGTGCTGTAATTGTAGGAGATGTCTCAAAACGTCATCAGGAGTCCCAACAAAACCTGAAAATGGAAGAAAATGCATATTTTACGAAAAAAAAAATTTGCAAAAATGTCGTAAGGGGGGAACCTTACAAAAAATTCAAAAAAACGGACTTGCTTCAGCAGCACAATTCTGGTGCTGTAGTTGTAGATGTCTCAAACCGTCATCAGGAGTCCAAACAAAACATGAAAATGGAAGAAAATGCATATTTTACGAAAACTATTTTTTGCAAAAATGTCGTAACCCTAACCCTAACCCTAACCCTAACCCTAACCCTAACCCTGACCCTTACAAAAAATTCAAAAAAACGGACTTGCTTCAGCAGCCCAATTCTTGTGCTGTAGTTGTAGGAGATGTCTCAAACCGTCATCAGTAGTCCAAACAAAACCTAAAAATGGAAGAAAATGCATATTTTACGAAAAAATTATTTTGCAAAAATGTCGTAAGGGGGGACCCTTACAAAAAGTTCAAAAAAACGGACTTGCTTCAGCAGCACAATTCTTGTGCTGTAATTGTAGGAGATGTCTCAAAACGTCATCAGGAGTCCCAACAAAACCTGAAAATGGAAGAAAATGCATATTTTACGAAAACAATTTTTTGCAAAAATGTCATAAGGGGGGACCCTTACAAAAAATTGAAAAAAAACGGACTTGCTTCAGGAGCACAATTCTTGTGCTGTAGTTGTAGGAGATGTCTCAAACCGTCATCAGGAGTCCCAACAAAACCTAAAAATGGAAGAAAATGCATATTTTACGAAAAAATTATTTTGCTAAAATGTCGTAAGGGGGGACCCTTACAAAAAAATTCAAAAAAACGGACTTGCTTCAGCAGCACATTTCTTGTTCTGTAATTGTAGGAGATGTCTCAAAACGTCATCAGGAGTCCCAACATAACCTGAAAATGGAAGAAAATGCATATTTTACGAAAAAATTATTTTGCTAAAATGTCGTAAGGGGGGACCCTTACAAAAAAATTCAAAAAAACGGACTTGCTTCAGCAGCACATTTCTTGTTCTGTAATTGTAGGCGATGTCTCAAACCGTCATCAGGAGTCCCAACAAAACCTGAAAATGGAAGAAAATGCATATTTTACGAAAACTATTTTTTGCAAAAATGTCGTAAGGGGGGACCCTTACAAAAAATTCAAAAAAACGGACTTGCTTCAGCAGCACATTTCTTGTGCTGTAATTGTAGGAGATGTCTCAAAACGTCATCAGGAGTCCAAACAAAACCTGAAAATGGAAGAAAATGCATATTTTACGAAAAAAAAAATTTAGCAAAAATGTCGTAAGGGGGGAACCTTACAAAAAATTCAAAAAAACGGACTTGCTTCAGCAGCACAATTCTGGTGCTGTAGTTGTAGATGTCTCAAACCGTCATCAGGAGTCCAAACAAAACATGAAAATGGAAGAAAATGCATATTTTACGAAAACTATTTTTTGCAAAAATGTCGTAACCCTAACCCTAACCCTAACCCTAACCCTAACCCTAACCCTGACCCTTACAAAAAATTCAAAAAAACGGACTTACTTCAGCAGCACATTTCTTGTGCTGTAATTGTAGGAGATGTCTCAAAACGTCATCAGGAGTCCAAACAAAACCTGAAAATGGAAGAAAATGCATATTTTACGAAAACTATTTTTTGCAAAAATGTCGTAAGGGGGGACCCTTACAAAAAATTCAAAAAAACGGACTTGCTTCAGCAGCACATTTCTTGTGCTGTAATTGTAGGAGATGTCTCAAAACGTCATCAGGAGTCCCAACAAAACCTGAAAATGGAAGAAAATGCATATTTTACGAAAAAAAAAATTTGCAAAAATGTCGTAAGGGGGGAACCTTACAAAAAATTAAAAAAAACGGACTTGCTTCAGCAGCACAATTCTGGTGCTGTAGTTGTAGATGTCTCAAACCGTCATCAGGAGTCCAAACAAAACATGAAAATGGAAGAAAATGCATATTTTACGAAAACTATTTTTTGCAAAAATGTCGTAACCCTAACCCTAACCCTAACCCTAACCCTAACCCTAACCCTGACCCTTACAAAAAATTCAAAAAAAACGGACTTGCTTCAGCAGCCCAATTCTTGTGCTGTAGTTGTAGGAGATGTCTCAAACCGTCATCAGTAGTCCAAACAAAACCTAAAAATGGAATAAAATGCATATTTTACGAAAAATCTATTTTGCAAAAATGTCGTAAGGGGGGACCCTTACAAAAAGTTCAAAAAAACGGACTTGCTTCAGCAGCACAATTCTTGTGCTGTAGTTGTAGGAGATGTCTCAAAACGTCATCAGGAGTCCCAACAAAACCTGAAAATGGAAGAAAATGCATTTTTTACGAAAAAATAATTTTGCTAAAATGTCGTAAGGGGGGACCCTTACAAAAAATTAAAAAAAACGGACTTATTTCAGCAGCACAATTCTTGTGCTGTAAATGTAGGAGATGTCTCAAAACGTCATCAGGAGTCCAAACAAAACCTGAAAATGGAAGAAAATGCATATTTTACATAAACTTTTTTTTGCAAAAATGTCGTAAGGGGGGACCCTTACAAAGAATTGAAAAAAACGGACTTGCTTCAGCAGCACAATTCTTGTGCTGTAGTTGTAGGAGATGTCTCAAACCGTCATCAGGAGTCCAAACAAAACCTGAAAATGGAAGAAAATGCATATTCTACGAAAAACTTTTTTTTTGCTAAAATGTCGTAAGGGGGGACCGTTACAAAAAATTCAAAAAAACGGACTTGCTTCAGCAGCACAATTCTGGTGCTGTAGTTGTAGATGTCTCAAACCGTCATCAGGAGTCCAAACAAAACATGAAAATGGAAGAAAATGCATATTTTACGAAAACTATTTTTTGCAAAAATGTCGTAATCCTAACCCTAACCCTAACCCTAACCCTAACCCTAACCCTAACCCTAACCCTGACCCTTACAAAAAATTCAAAAAAACGGACTTACTTCAGCAGCACATTTCTTGTGCTGTAATTGTAGGAGATGTCTCAAAACGTCATCAGGAGTCCAAACAAAACCTGAAAATGGAAGAAAATGCATATTTTACGAAAAGAAAATTTTGCAAAAATGTCGTAAGGGGGGACCCTTACAAAAAATTCAAAAAAACGGACTTGCTTCAGCAGCACATTTCTTGTGCTGTAATTGTAGGAGATGTCTCAAAACGTCATCAGGAGTCCCAACAAAACCTGAAAATGGAAGAAAATGCATATTTTACGAAAAAAAAATTTTGCAAAAATGTCGTAAGGGGGGAACCTTACAAAAAATTCAAAAAAACGGACTTGCTTCAGCAGCACAATTCTGGTGCTGTAGTTGTAGATGTCTCAAACCGTCATCAGGAGTCCAAACAAAACATGAAAATGGAAGAAAATGCATATTTTACGAAAACTATTTTTTGCAAAAAATGTCGTAACCCTAACCCTAACCCTAACCCTAACCCTAACCCTGACCCTTACAAAAAATTCAAAAAAACGGACTTGCTTCAGCAGCCCAATTCTTGTGCTGTAGTTGTAGGAGATGTCTCAAACCGTCATCAGTAGTCCAAACAAAACCTAAAAATGGAAGAAAATGCATATTTTACGAAAAAATTATTTTGCAAAAATGTCGTAAGGGGGGACCCTTACAAAAAGTTCAAAAAAACGGACTTGCTTCAGCAGCACAATTCTTGTGCTGTAGTTGTAGGAGATGTCTCAAAACGTCATCAGGAGTCCCAACAAAACCTGAAAATGGAAGAAAATGCATATTTTACGAAAAAATAATTTTGCTAAAAAAAAACGGACTTATTTCAGCAGCACAATTCTTGTGCTGTAAATGTAGGAGATGTCTCAAAACGTCATCAGGAGTCCAAACAAAACCTGAAAATGGAAGAAAATGCATATTTTACATAAACTTTTTTTTGCAAAAATGTCGTAAGGGGGGACCCTTACAAAGAATTGAAAAAAACGGACTTGCTTCAGCAGCACAATTCTTGTGCTGTAGTTGTAGGAGATGTCTCAAACCGTCATCAGGAGTCCAAACAAAACCTGAAAATGGAAGAAAATGCATATTCTACGAAAAACTTTTTTTTTGCTAAAATGTCGTAAGGGGGGACCGTTACAAAAAATTCAAAAAAACGGACTTACTTCAGCAGCACATTTCTTGTGCTGTAATTGTAGGAGATGTCTCAAAACGTCATCAGGAGTCCCAACAAAACCTGAAAATGGAAGAAAATGCATATTTTACGAAAACAATTTTTTGCAAAAATGTCATAAGGGGGGACCCTTACAAAAAATTGAAAAAAAACGGACTTGCTTCAGCAGCACAATTCTTGTGCTGTAGTTGTAGGAGATGTCTCAAACCGTCATCAGGAGTCCCAACAAAACCTAAAAATGGAAGAAAATGCATATTTTACGAAAAAATTATTTTGCTAAAATGTCGTAAGGGGGGACCCTTACAAAAAAATTCAAAAAAACGGACTTGCTTCAGCAGCACATTTCTTGTTCTGTAATTGTAGGAGATGTCTCAAAACGTCATCAGGAGTCCCAACATAACCTGAAAATGGAAGAAAATGCATATTTTACGAAAAAATTATTTTGCTAAAATGTCGTAAGGGGGGACCCTTACAAAAAATTAAAAAAAACTCACTTACTTCAGCAGCACATTACTTGTGCTGTAGTTGTAGGCGATGTCTCAAACCGTCATCAGGAGTCCCAACAAAACCTGAAAATGGAAGAAAATGCATATTTTACGAAAACTATTTTTTGCAAAAATGTCGTAAGGGGGGACCCTTACAAAAAATTCAAAAAAACGGACTTGCTTCAGCAGCACATTTCTTGTGCTGTAATTGTAGGAGATGTCTCAAAACGTCATCAGGAGTCCAAACAAAACCTGAAAATGGAAGAAAATGCATATTTTACGAAAAAAAAAATTTGCAAAAATGTCGTAAGGGGGGAACCTTACAAAAAATTCAAAAAAACGGACTTGCTTCAGCAGCACAATTCTGGTGCTGTAGTTGTAGATGTCTCAAACCGTCATCAGGAGTCCAAACAAAACATGAAAATGGAAGAAAATGCATATTTTACGAAAACTATTTTTTGCAAAAATGTCGTAACCCTAATCCTAACCCTAACCCTAACCCTAACCCTAACCCAAACCCTAACCCTAACCCTAACCCTGACCCTTACAAAAAATTCAAAAAAACGGACTTACTTCAGCAGCACATTTCTTGTGCTGTAATTGTAGGAGATGTCTCAAAACGTCATCAGGAGTCCAAACAAAACCTGAAAATGGAAGAAAATGCATATTTTACGAAAACTATTTTTTGCAAAAATGTCGTAAGGGGGGACCCTTACAAAAAATTCAAAAAAACGGACTTGCTTCAGCAGCACATTTCTTGTGCTGTAATTGTAGGAGATGTCTCAAAACGTCATCAGGAGTCCCAACAAAACCTGAAAATGGAAGAAAATGCATATTTTACGAAAAAAAAATTTTGCAAAAATGTCGTAAGGGGGGAACCTTACAAAAAATTCAAAAAAACGGACTTGCTTCAGCAGCACAATTCTGGTGCTGTAGTTGTAGATGTCTCAAACCGTCATCAGGAGTCCAAACAAAACATGAAAATGGAAGAAAATGCATATTTTACGAAAACTATTTTTTGCAAAAATGTCGTAACCCTAACCCTAACCCTAACCCTAACCCTTACCCTAACCCTAACCCTAACCCTGACCCTTACAAAAAATTCAAAAAAACGGACTTGCTTCAGCAGCCCAATTCTTGTGCTGTAGTTGTAGGAGATGTCTCAAACCGTCATCAGTAGTCCAAACAAAACCTAAAAATGGAAGAAAATGCATATTTTACGAAAAAATTATTTTGCAAAAATGTCGTAAGGGGGGACCCTTACAAAAACTACAAAAAAACGGACTTGCTTCAGCAGCACAATTCTTGTGCTGTAGTTGTAGGAGATGTCTCAAAACGTCATCAGGAGTCCCAACAAAACCTGAAAATGGAAGAAAATGCATATTTTACATAAACTTTTTTTTGCAAAAATGTCGTAAGGGGGGACCCTTACAAAGAATTGAAAAAAACGGACTTGCTTCAGCAGCACAATTCTTGTGCTGTAGTTGTAGGAGATGTCTCAAACCGTCATCAGGAGTCCAAACAAAACCTGAAAATGGAAGAAAATGCATATTCTACGAAAAACTTTTTTTTTGCTAAAATGTCGTAAGGGGGGACCGTTACAAAAAATTCAAAAAAACGGACTTACTTCAGCAGCACATTTCTTGTGCTGTAATTGTAGGAGATGTCTCAAAACGTCATCAGGAGTCCCAACAAAACCTGAAAATGGAAGAAAATGCATATTTTACGAAAACAATTTTTTGCAAAAATGTCATAAGGGGGGACCCTTACAAAAAATTGAAAAAAAACGGACTTGCTTCAGCAGCACAATTCTTGTGCTGTAGTTGTAGGAGATGTCTCAAACCGTCATCAGGAGTCCCAACAAAACCTAAAAATGGAAGAAAATGCATATTTTACGAAAAAATTATTTTGCTAAAATGTCGTAAGGGGGGACCCTTACAAAAAAATTCAAAAAAACGGACTTGCTTCAGCAGCACATTTCTTGTTCTGTAATTGTAGGAGATGTCTCAAAACGTCATCAGGAGTCCCAACATAACCTGAAAATGGAAGAAAATGCATATTTTACGAAAAAATTATTTTGCTAAAATGTCGTAAGGGGGGACCCTTACAAAAAATTAAAAAAAACTCACTTACTTCAGCAGCACATTTCTTGTGCTGTAGTTGTAGGCGATGTCTCAAACCGTCATCAGGAGTCCCAACAAAACCTGAAAATGGAAGAAAATGCATATTTTACGAAAACTATTTTTTGCAAAAATGTCGTAAGGGGGGACCCTTACAAAAAATTCAAAAAAACGGACTTGCTTCAGCAGCACATTTCTTGTGCTGTAATTGTAGGAGATGTCTCAAAACGTCATCAGGAGTCCAAACAAAACCTGAAAATGGAAGAAAATGCATATTTTACGAAAAAAAAATTTTGCAAAAATGTCGTAAGGGGGGAACCTTACAAAAAATTCAAAAAAACGGACTTGCTTCAGCAGCACAATTCTGGTGCTGTAGTTGTAGATGTCTCAAACCGTCATCAGGAGTCCAAACAAAACATGAAAATGGAAGAAAATGCATATTTTACGAAAACTATTTTTTGCAAAAATGTCGTAACCCTAATCCTAACCCTAACCCTAACCCTAACCCTAACCCAAACCCTAACCCTAACCCTAACCCTGACCCTTACAAAAAATTCAAAAAAACGGACTTACTTCAGCAGCACATTTCTTGTGCTGTAATTGTAGGAGATGTCTCAAAACGTCATCAGCAGTCCAAACAAAACCTGAAAATGGAAGAAAATGCATATTTTACGAAAACTATTTTTTGCAAAAATGTCGTAAGGGGGGACCCTTACAAAAAATTCAAAAAAACGGACTTGCTTCAGCAGCACATTTCTTGTGCTGTAATTGTAGGAGATGTCTCAAAACGTCATCAGGAGTCCCAACAAAACCTGAAAATGGAAGAAAATGCATATTTTACGAAAAAAAAATTTTGCAAAAATGTCGTAAGGGGGGAACCTTACAAAAAATTCAAAAAAACGGACTTGCTTCAGCAGCACAATTCTGGTGCTGTAGTTGTAGATGTCTCAAACCGTCATCAGGAGTCCAAACAAAACATGAAAATGGAAGAAAATGCATATTTTACGAAAACTATTTTTTGCAAAAATGTCGTAACCCTAACCCTAACCCTAACCCTAACCCTTACCCTAACCCTAACCCTAACCCTGACCCTTACAAAAAATTCAAAAAAACGGACTTGCTTCAGCAGCCCAATTCTTGTGCTGTAGTTGTAGGAGATGTCTCAAACCGTCATCAGTAGTCCAAACAAAACCTAAAAATGGAAGAAAATGCATATTTTACGAAAAAATTATTTTGCAAAAATGTCGTAAGGGGGGACCCTTACAAAAAGTTCAAAAAAACGGACTTGCTTCAGCAGCACAATTCTTGTGCTGTAGTTGTAGGAGATGTCTCAAAACGTCATCAGGAGTCCCAACAAAACCTGAAAATGGAAGAAAATGCATATTTTACGAAAAAATAATTTTGCTAAAATGTCGTAAGGGGGGACCCTTACAAAAAATTTAAAAAAACCGACTTATTTCAGCAGCACAATTCTTGTGCTGTAAATGTAGGAGATGTCTCAAAACGTCATCAGGAGTCCAAACAAAACCTGAAAATGGAAGAAAATGCATATTTTACATAAACTTTTTTTTGCAAAAATGTCGTAAGGGGGGACCCTTACAAAGAATTGAAAAAAACGGACTTGCTTCAGCAGCACAATTCTTGTGCTGTAGTTGTAGGAGATGTCTCAAACCGTCATCAGGAGTCCAAACAAAACCTGAAAATGGAAGAAAATGCATATTCTACGAAAAACTTTTTTTTTGCTAAAATGTCGTAAGGGGGGACCGTTACAAAAAATTCAAAAAAACGGACTTACTTCAGCAGCACATTTCTTGTGCTGTAATTGTAGGAGATGTCTCAAAACGTCATCAGGAGTCCCAACAAAACCTGAAAATGGAAGAAAATGCATATTTTACGAAAACAATTTTTTGCAAAAATGTCATAAGGGGGGACCCTTACAAAAAATTGAAAAAAAACGGACTTGCTTCAGCAGCACAATTCTTGTGCTGTAGTTGTAGGAGATGTCTCAAACCGTCATCAGGAGTCCCAACAAAACCTAAAAATGGAAGAAAATGCATATTTTACGAAAAAATTATTTTGCTAAAATGTCGTAAGGGGGGACCCTTACAAAAAAATTCAAAAAAACGGACTTGCTTCAGCAGCACATTTTTTGTTCTGTAATTGTAGGAGATGTCTCAAAACGTCATCAGGAGTCCCAACATAACCTGAAAATGGAAGAAAATGCATATTTTACGAAAAAATTATTTTGCTAAAATGTCGTAAGGGGGGACCCTTACAAAAAATTAAAAAAAACTCACTTACTTCAGCAGCACATTTCTTGTGCTGTAGTTGTAGGCGATGTCTCAAACCGTCATCAGGAGTCCCAACAAAACCTGAAAATGGAAGAAAATGCATATTTTACGAAAACTATTTTTTGCAAAAATGTCGTAAGGGGGGACCCTTACAAAAAATTCAAAAAAACGGACTTGCTTCAGCAGCACATTTCTTGTGCTGTAATTGTAGGAGATGTCTCAAAACGTCATCAGGAGTCCAAACAAAACCTGAAAATGGAAGAAAATGCATATTTTACGAAAAAAAAATTTTGCAAAAATGTCGTAAGGGGGGAACCTTACAAAAAATTCAAAAAAACGGACTTGCTTCAGCAGCACAATTCTGGTGCTGTAGTTGTAGATGTCTCAAAACGTCATCAGGAGTCCCAACAAAACCTGAAAATGGAACAAAATGCATTTATTTCTGTCAAAATGAAAAGAACGGATATAATTCGTAAAAAAAACGATGCAGTACTTTATTTTCGAGGTGAAAATGAAGTTTGAATCTTGTGCTGGAGAGGTGGAAGAAGGCCTATTGTCTGTTCCTAATGAAGTGTCTGTCTGTTCCTAATGAAGTGTCTGTCTGTTCCTAATGAAGTGGCCGTGGGTTGCGGGCCGGGAGAGCCGGTTCCCAGCGACAGCTCGCAGCTGGAAGACCGCACGACTCCTTTTTAATTGGAGCGCTGCTGTGATCAACTTCTCCCAGCTCGCCGACTAATGAGTGCTATTTTTTTACCCGTCTCGCCCGGGAGAGAAGCGTGTCTATATAAATCTTTTTATCGCCGCAAAATAAAAATAAAAACTAGTCGGGAAAAGTAAGTGATGGGATTTCAGCGCCAGGCAAAGTTTTGCGTGGAGCTTCGGCGCCAAGGTCTCGCCTTCGCCGCCTTTTGTCTCGTCTTGACGTCGCTAACGAGAGCGCTCCTTTCATTAGCGCTCCGACGCCACAAAGAGCGAGGAGGAGGCGGCGGCGCGGATGCTAAAGGAGCGCTCCGGAAGGTCGGCCCGAGCCTCGTTCGCTCGCTCGCTTCATCTGTCGTCTTTTTGTGTTTAGGAGGACGTCCGTCAAACACACCAACTGCGGCTTCTCCTTTATTTTCATGGAGGCTGTCCATCAAACACTCCATCCGCAGCTTCTCCTTATTTTCACGGATAAATGTTCGCTTTTTGTTATTTAAACAGTCTTGGCTGAAGTCGTAGTTGAAATCGCCACAAAGCACGTTTTAAGGTAATCGCCACTCCACTTGCTAACATTAACATGCTAACTTTTCCAGTAAATTTTCCAGCCGTACACCTCAGAGCCATATAACGCGTTATGTTCCCCATGCCAACTTTTTCATCCAAATTTTCAGCCAAACATTCCGAAGTCATATAACTCGGTGCGTGACACGTGCTAACTCCCGACATGTTAATGTTAGCATGCTAACATTAACATGCTAACTTTTCCAGTAAATTTTCCAGCCATACACCTCAGAGCCATATAACGCGTTATGTTCCCCATGCCAACTTTTTCATCCAAATTTTCAGCCGAACATTCCGAAGTCGTATAACTCAGTGCGTGACACGTGCTAACTCCCGACATGTTAATGTTAGCATGCTAACATTAACATGCTAACTTTTTCAGTCAATTTTACAGCCGTACACTTCAGAGCCATGTAACGCGGTATGTTAAACATGCTAACTTTTTTAGCAACATTTTCAGCTGAACATTCCGAAGTCGTATAACTTGGTGCGTGACACGTGCTAACATTAACATGCTAACTTTTCCAGTAAATTTTCCAGCCGTACACCTCAGAGCCATATAACGCGTTATGTTCCCCATGCTAACTTTTTCATCCAAATTTTCAGCCGAACATTCCGAAGTCGTATAACTTGGTGCGTGACACGTGCTAACATTAACATGCTAACTTTTCCAGTCAATTTTACAGCCGTACACCTCAGAGCCATATAACGCGTTATGTTCCCCATGCTAACTTTTTCATCCATATTTTCAGCCGAACATTCCGAAGTCGTATAACTCGGTGCGTGACATGTGCTAACTCCCGACATGTTAATGTTA